>NC_080557.1:35937500-36005000 GCF_030253575.1 Rhododendron vialii | reverse complement strand
TTTGAAACTTGCTCCCACGTTGGATGAGAAGTTACAGAAGTATTGAATTTTTTTGAATATATCCGAATTGAGACATTGAGATGGGAATTGGCACCAATAAATTGGAATTGGAATTGGCCCATGCCGGGTTCACTTTCAAGATTAGAACTATTCCTCTGGTAAGCTTGTTGAGAGCTTTAGTCGTGTCAAAAATTATGTTAATCGGATATTGATTAATAAGTATCTAATCGAAGTGCATTTACGTTTTTTAAAATGAATTTGGGTGCAATGGATCGAAACCCAGTTTAATAAAGAATAAATTACACGGAATAGATATTAATTAGTATTCAAGTAACGTGATGATTTTTGGCATGGTTGAAGTTGTTGTGCAGCTTTATGACATGAACGATTCAAATCTTGAAAGTGAGCCCGCATGTGCCGACAACTGGCCAACTGCCCAATGCAACGACAAGCCATGTCCTTGCATAATTATACACTTGACATGGAGAATGGAAATTACTGTAATTTTTGTACGACTTTAACATTTACACTATTAGCATCTCCACATTGAATGTTCTAATTGCTACAATCCGATAAAAGAGCAAAAATCAAACACCTTTTTCTAGGATGAAATACGAGCAAAAATCATTAGTATGGAGTGGTAAAAACAAACCATACAAAAAACAATAGCAGGTGTTATCTTGATACTGTGGGGCAATGACATGAGCCTCTTGGAAAGAACAAGTTTTAGGTAATGGATTCTAAGGTTTGTGGGTCTTTGTCGGCTCCTCGTTGGTGACTAGAGCCATTCGCTTCTAGAGTCGTCGAGAATATCAATCACGCCAAAAATTACATTGATCAAATATTTGTTGATATGATTTCAAAATATATTTATCTGGAAGGGGAAGAATTATAACACTGGATTAGAACCCATTAAATAAAAATATAATACCAACCGCATCGGATAAACATGATTTTTTTAGCATGGTTAATATTCTTGACAGGCTCTAAAAGGTGAACAGTTCTAATTATTGAGATGGGCTCGAGTAAGGTCCACAAATGGGCATAATACTTGGGAGGATCCATCACCTCAACATGTACTAACTAATGACCATGATTCAGAATAATCAATTCAAGTTTAATACTCCCTCCGTCACGAATTGTTTGTTCCTTTTCACTATTTGGGACTTCTTACAAAATTGTCTATATGTTTTAATTTATAATGTTTTTTATATGCAATATGGATATTGTTTAATAGATCTCAATTAAATCTAAAATATGATGTTTTTGAAATTATGTAAAACATTATAAATTGTGACATATAAACAATTTTTTAAAAGGCACGTATGTCGAAATTTGACAAACAAACTGAGACGGATGGAGTATTGTTTATTCATTCTTGCAAGGGATGGTAAAAACACAATAGGCACAAGGACATTACAGTCATTTGACATCAGCAGTAGATACTCCTTGATGATGCTTATGGTCGCAAATGCAGAAGTGATTAACACAGTGGGCTGGGCCATTATGGCAGACAATATCACAGTCCAGTTCAGGCTTACAGTTTATTTTCATCCCCACCTTTGACTCACCACCTGCAATAACCCTCGACTCACCACCTGCAATAATAAATACTGCTATTTAAATTCTTGAAGGGAAAATAAAAGGATCCGGCTTTTATGCATTCCAGACCCGAAATCGTTCATCTCCACAACACAGTTAGAGTTGTAGAATCTGTTAGAAAGACACTTGTAGAGTCATAGCTAGACAGTTGCGGATTCAGAAACCGACACAAGAAGGGGCACACATTACTTATATAAGCTTGAAAATATTTTTCTGCACGAAATTAATTGCTTTCGGTCCAAAATTTTACAAGCCTTGGAACGAGTTTTCTTACTAAATTGACAAGCTCTAAATTTCACATGCAAATAAAGCAATACAATCAATAAATAATCAACATTAAAAAAGACTAACCATAAATTAATCAAGGAAGACATCAAGAACTATATCTTAGAAAGACAGTTGAGCACGTTTTTTTGCCCAATCGGTAGGCTTTATTAGTTAACTCATGGGTGATAGGAGAAACATCAACAGTGGCACTCCGTTGGACCCAACTCGGGTAATCCCCAAGCCAAGTCGAAGGAGAATCACTAGATACGGCATATTTAGCCTTCACTAGATAGGGCATAGTTAAAATACCACGAGACACTAATGCAATTCTTCAGGGGTAAATGCAATGTTGTAAGGATACAAATGGAGGGGTTGGAAATTCGAATCATTACAATAATTTTGAATGGTTGAAGTTGCACAAATTGCTCTTCGCAGTTCAAAAAAAAAAAGACGAAAGAAAAGCCAAATTCGAAATAATGTGAATAACAAATTCCATTATGTTATCTTTGTTTTAAAAAAGGAAAAAAAAAATCTGCCCTCTTATCTTATTCACAATAAATGTACAAGCAAGATTATCCTTATTCGCACTAAATGTAGAAGATTATCCGTAGTAAGAAACAAGAGAAAATAAAAGAGAGATGGTTTAAATTCATATAAATAAAAACAAGAAAATAGGCTCATGTACAAAAATAAAGTGTGAAAATCGCTACTATATCCAACGTCGTGATCCTCTACTCTCTCTTTTTTACCAGCAATAAACTCGATATTCATATGATCCTCTACTTAGATCAAGCCATGATAGATCAGTTTAATGGATTTTTCAAAATGGACAGATATTTTAATTGCAAAATTTTCAGGTTATGCAAGATGTGTCAGAACTATCTGCAATATAATCGACCACCTTATTATAATTACTAGTAATGTACTATTATGCTAATGCAATAACGAAGAGGGGATCTGAATCCCTCAATTCAAACCCAGGAAACCCTTTAATTAATCTAACGAAACAAACAGGTCCTTCAAAAAAAGTCTAACCAAACATAGAACATGGTTCTACTTTTTCAGTATCTTGGCAAGTACTGTAGAGCATTATACAACAAAACAGAAAAACAAGAGGATAAATTCTTGCAGAGAGAGAGAGAGAGAGAGAGAGAGAGAGAGAGAGAGAGAGAGAGAGAGAGAGAGAGAGAGAGAGAGAGAACCAGATGCAATAAGCAAGAGGACGACAAAGAAAGACAGGAGTGAAGCCTTCTTCATTTCTTTTGGTTATAAACTTATGAGTAATACAGATGGAGGATTCTTTGGAATTTTGATGACTGAGGTGTCTATATATAGGATTTTAACAATCTGGATTAGAGACTTAAATTAAGGAGTCTTGCTACTGACACAGCAAGTCTGTGCACAGATTGCGTTGTGGGGCCCACTAAGGGTCCCATACAAATAATCCGATCTGTTAATTATGTTTAAAATATTTTTTCAAGGGCCTCCGCGAGAAATTAGCTCAATTCGATACCTATAAGTGTTTGATCTAATCATCTAACTTTTCATTCAGGTTTTTAGAGAATGAAAAGTTAGACGATTAGATCAAGTACTTATAGGTATCGGATTTTTTATGCGGGGGACCTTGAAAAAATATTTTAAACATAATGAACGGCTCGAATCAGTTGTGTGGGACCCGTAGTAGGCCCCACATAGCAATCTGTGCAGGATTTGTGCACAAATTTGCTGTGTCCAAACTTTCTGCTTAATTAAATGGGAAAGTCTGTGTACAAATCTATACTTGAAACCGTCTGATGCACATGACACCAACGAAATAATGAGATGTTCCCGTCACGTGCGTCAAATGATTCCGAACATATTATCTGTGCACATAAGTCTGTATATGTAACGTTGCTCGACTTAATTAGAGAAAATCATAACGGAGGGGAATATTTTGTTCTTTTAATTAGTAACTTACCAAAATAGTTAGATTCATGGAATCCGGCGACTTTAAATTACAGAATCTCATTATCTGTGCACACAAGTCTGTATATGTAGCATTGCTCGACTTAATTAGAGAAAATCATAACGGAGGGCAATATTTTGTTCTTTTAATTAGTAACTTACCGAAATAGTTAGATTCATGAAATCCGGCAACTTTATATGCTATTAGTAACTTACCGAAATAGATAGATTCATGGAATCCAGCGACTTTAAATTACAGAATCTCATTATCTGTGCACACGAGTCTGTATATGTAGCATTGCTCGACTTAATTAGAGAAAATCATAATGGAGGGGAATATTTTGTTCTTTTAATTAGTAACTTACTGAAATAGTTAGATTCATGGAATCCGGCGACTTTATATGCTATTAGTACCTTACCGAAATAGTTAGATTCATGGAATCCAACGACTTTAAATTACAGAATCTTATTATCTGTGCACATAAGTCTGTATATGTAGTATTGCTCGACTTAATTAGAGAAAATCATAACGGAGGGGAATATTTTGTTCTTTTAATTAGTAACTTACCGAAATAGTTAGAATCATGGAATCCGACAACTTTATATGCTATTAGTAACTTACCAAAATAGTTAGATTCATGAAATCCGGCGACTTTAAATTACAAAATCTTATTGGACACCATTTCTTTTAATAGCCCAAAAAAAAAAAAAAAACATAAAGCCGAAGAATTAAATACACAAAGATATGGCTGAATTTTGAGCCCATTGAGATATCTTTTGATACGATTCTAAAAAAAGAAAAAGAAAAAATGGAAAAAGATATCTTTTGATATCACCGCATCATCTACAAGTTTATGGATTTGCAATGAGATTTAAAGCACGACCGCAGGGTTTTAGAAGGTGGCCGCAATGTTCGCATTTGTTGCCGCAAGGTTTGGGTTTATGGCCGCATGGTTGAGTGTAAGGCTGCAAGGTTGGAGTTTATGGCCGCTATATTCAAGTACGTGGCAGCAATGTTGGTTCTGGGCAGTTCACCGACTGTCGCTAGAACGCCATTTTTTTCCGTTTAAGAGCATATGGGGACATAGCCATCTCTAAGTCGGAGTTTTTGGATGCTATTTTGTGGATGTTCGAGTTAGAAGAGGAGATTGATTAATTTCTTCTTTCGTATCATCGCGATTTTTTTGTGGATGCTATCACCGCATCATCGCGATTTTTTTTGCAGCAATTGAATGGATTTTCTATGGAGTTGGTTGTCTTGCTATAATACTATAGATCATTTTATTTAGTAGTTTACTCTTTGATTTTTAAGTTCGAAAATTGCAAATAAGTACTTATTTTTTAAGAAGTCTTGGTGGAACACCACCTACTCTTCATTTTACTATAGGTTTACATCTTTGACTGAGTAAGGAAATAAAAATACTCCCTCCGTCCCTTATTTAAAGTCCAGTATTCCATTTTTGGCTGTTCCTTAATAAGTGTCCATTTTGTAAAATTAGTGGGTAAAAGTTGGTGCATTGTCTATTTTGTCCCTAAAAATAGATTCCATTTTGAAAAGTTAGTGAGTAAAAGTGTAATGATGATGGGTAAGTAGGGAAAGTGAAGAAAAAAGTTGATGTGAAAGGTATAATGATGATGTCTTTTTAATAAGTTAGAGTTACGAAGCAGGACACTTAAAAAGAGACGGAGGGAGTAGTTTTTATTTAGGGAAACGCTTCAATGCACCCCTACTTTTGAAAAATATTATGCCCATGTTTGGTGAATGTTATGCCTTCTTACAGTTGAGATGCACCTTTATAGGTGTTACACCGATTGGGGTAAAATGTTGCACCTCCTTGGGGTAAAATGTTTAGGATACATTTTATTTGGCATATATCATTTTCTTGGAGAGCTTTATCAGTGATCTTTTGGCCAAAATAGTTTCTTTTTAGGGAAACGCTTCAATACACCCCTAATGTTCCTTGTGCACAATATTGCACCCTTTTGGTGCCCTTGATGAAAATTTGACTTCCAAACAAAAAGAAAGATTTGCACTGCTAAAATTTAGTGAAAGTTTTCTTGCATTGTTCTAACCAATCTTCTGCATTGTTCAAGTGATGAGAGAGATGAATGAGAGAATAAGCATAAATGTGTTAACAAACCCTAATGGATATTCATCATATGGTGAAGGCTGAGAAACTTACAAGAAGAAAAGTATTTGTATCAAACATAAAAATTACCCTTGACTAAAACTCAAATAATCCGAAACCCGAGTTACTAAGAGGAAGGGAAGAAATGGAAATTTTTCCGAAAGGGATGTTTTGGCTACAAGTTGGATATACATGACCTAGTTTGTAATTTATGGTTAGTATGCACTATTATTCCATAGAAGCACCAATCACAATGTTGTTGGCGAGGGTTCTCATTTTCAAGATGTTTTTCTGTAAAACATTAGTACAATATTTTGTTTTCTACGGAGTACTTTATAACTAACACCGCAAAAAATCTGAAACTTTTCTCGCTTGAAAGTCTCGTAACGAAAAGCGACAACATTCATACCATAACCACAAATCTTTTGTAATGGGCACATCGTGTACAGTACATCCCCCTGGTAAGTTGGTAACTATGTACCACAACAGTTCGTAACATTTTACCCCAAAACCTCATAACTTTGCTTACGATATGTGGTTTGTATTGTAGATTTATCCTTCATCTGTGAAATGTCGATAACGAAGAAGTGAAGACTACATTGATGACTTATCAACTCTACAGCAGCAGAAAGCCATGGTCTACAAGTTTAATATTTTCAGTAAGGACTGAACTGAACCTAGAAATATTACTTCCAAAATATAGCATGCAGCATGATCAAGAGTGACTCATAACCATCAAAATAAGTTAAGAATAAGCATATTATACAATTAGCTAGAAGATGATACCACCTCTATTAACTGTAAAAAATGGTCATCTTAACCGAGGACTCATTTGCTAACACATGTTTCTAGATTTTTCCATTTTATCTAGTGAGATAAAATATAGAACGATATTGTCCAGGGAATTCAATATCTTTTTGTTTGCGCATGATTTTATTGCGCATAACATCCGAAATACAGCAAGAAGCAAAAAATACATCACCCTAACTTCGTGTGAATATAAATTAGAACACTTTGCAAGGTGATACCAACTAGGGTTCCAAATACTTGGACACTACAATAGTACAAATACACGCCAAAAAGCTGAATTGCCCGCTGGAAAAGATTTAATTCCTTTCTCATTTATATATCGTCAACTACATTACACGTATCCTTTTAAAATTATAAGATACTCATGTCGCACACTCGACAATCGGATAAGATTCTGAGATCCGTGTTCTGACATGTTTATTTGGACATTGATAAGCACATGTATTCTGCTTACCGTGAAATCGGCATGGAACTCCTATGTCATTTCAGAAATTTCTCAAGGCACTTTGAAAACAATATATTCCAGAAACCAGAAAGAAATAGATGGACAAATTTCAATACTTAGGCATAGCTCCGTGTCCTTGAGATAAAAATTAGATAAATCATTGACTAAGTCACATATTTGTACCCAAGTCCTGAAACTTGTTCCAGAGTCCGTACATTGACTGTCATCCCTTTTATAACGCACACCACATAGTTACTTTCCTCCATTCCCAAATTGCGCCCAAAGACTATAATGGGCCTTTATTTTCCCCACTATACTTTTATCATTTTCATATATACAACTCATTCTTTTAGATCATCTCTTAGTCTTGCGCAGCAAGCTAAACTTAACTCAAAACTACGCAAAATATGGGAAAAATCAAGTTTTGGGGAGTTATTATATACCTATTTCAAAGCAAACCAAGAACTTCAAACAGAAGAAATCAACTGCAACGTATAATTCGTATTTACAACTGAGACATCATTAAATATGATGCAAGGTGCTGGTTGTGTAAATAAAACCAACTACTATTTTGCTAATTAAGGATACAAATGTTTTAATAAGCGAAGTGTCATAAAATTCACCTTGCAAATCGGAGGGTCCATTCTGCAGCTAATTCATCATGTTTAGCTCTGTCTGCCAAGTACAAGCGAGAAATGCCAGGAATAACTGGATTACCTGAAAAATAAGTGTATCAAGGGACTAGAATAAGAAGAACAATGCATCATTCCAATTATGAGAATAATATCATTCGATTCGAACTCGAAGAATTGAGAACCTATAAACCTGCCTCAAACAGTCCCAAAGTGAGCAGAAGTACTCACATGGGTCAGGGGTTGTGAAAATAGATCTGACCGCAAGAAGCACCTTTGAGATTGTTAGGGCCGGACTCCAACCATCCTTCAAGATGTCCAAACTCACGGTGCCCGTGGAATCAACATTGCAGTGGTAGATACGAGTTTTAAAAACCACCTGTAACCCTGATTCTAAAATTATAAAATACGAAAAGCACAAAAGAATAGGACAAAGAAGCCCCACTATATGGCAGTTTCTAAGGCAAAACATGCATAATATGAGCACACCCATGTTCCAAGCGGGTGTCCTTAGCAGCTGGACTTACGGTAAAAGCTGATAATAACCATGTCCCAATAATTAATTGTTTCCGACCTTCGGTTATTGTTGTTGGCTCATAAGCCAAAGCAAAACACCGTGTCAAACAGCTTGGCACAGCTTTCAAAACTAAACAAGAAATAAGTTGCAATATTTAAGCCACAACAAACCAGCACACTAGCCAATAGTGCAACGGTCCAACCTTAACCTCCTCCCTAATCTTCAACTTTTCGGTATACCCACAATCTTTCGCCTTCCACATTTCGATTCCATCCACCATTAGAGAAGGTAAAGAGGTGGAGAGGAGAGGAGAAATGGAATTATGTTTCAAGTGGTGAGGAAAGCGGCGACAGATTAGGTGGCAGAGGGGTAGGGTGGCGGTGAGGTGGAGATATCAGTTTGGCTATCTTCAAATGCTCACTAGTCACTACAAATTTATCATGGAGATATTCAAAGAATGTTTTGTTGGCTACCCAGAAAGCCACCATACCCAACATCAGGAATTTAGATGATGTCAAGAACTCTCGTAGAAGTGAGTTGTACTCCTTCAAGTAGGTATCGATGAAAGGAATACAATTTAAACTTCAGACTAGAGTATTTAATCTTATGTGATGTTAAATCTTCAAGGAGGCAAAAGACATGTAACTAGTTAGTTCAACAATTCTCAGTGTCTGGGAGGAGTAGAGCATACCTTAGGAGGATTGAATGGATAATCACTTGGAAAAGTTATGTCAAGAAAAAATAAGCCACCTTGATATGGTGTTCCTACGAAAAAGAATTTGAAGAAATAAAAATAAAAATTAGTTGCAGCCAACTAACTAGCAGTCTAGCAAACAAGTAATTCACGTAAAAGCAATTTTTTGAAATAAAAGTGAGCAATATAAACCAAAATCCCATTTGGAATACAGTATACTGCAAATATGTTCAGAAAACAAGTAGAGAAAAGGTGTAATGAGAAAAGGGAGGAGAAAATAGAAACCTAGGATTTACCCTTTACGTGTATTTTACACAAGATCGTTACATATGTAAACCCCAGTCAGCGACTACAAGGTAATTCATCAAGAACAAAACCTAATGAAATACTTGAATATGACTTAATTAGAGTCTTCAGCATACAAAAGAGCTCAGGCATATGCATCTGCACAGAGAGGTGGTTGTCCTCTATATCATCAACAACCTCTTTAAAATGCAAATGATCTGTAGATTTCTCATCACCATTCGGTAGACACACAGAAGATCGAAGAAAACCATGCCAAATGGACCTTTTTAGGAGTGAAAGCCACAAAGAAATGATTCATGCCTTCAAATCAATGTAAAAATAAATCCATCTCATATTCAATTACCAAAGGCCATAAAAGGTATCTGAAACGATACATAATTGTTTCATTCCATGCTGAGAAAGAATACAATCTCACATTGCTTGGGTATGGAATGGGTGATCACAATATATTTTGGGACCTCTCCACCTAATAGCTTATGCGTTTGGGTTGGAATTTCCACACATGCCATTACCAAACACCTCTGTCACAAATGCTTTAATCTGAGAGTCAATTCTGCAAGAGCAGCCTCCAGATTTTCTCTATATTCTTCTTCATTTTCTTTTCCTGCAGGAGAAGTATCGAGGTCTTCCTTGTAATGTATAGGCTTGATAGGATCCCATAAATTACTTTATCTAACAGTAATCACAATTCCAAAATCTCCAACAAGAACGGATTTGGAGGCTGGGCTCCAAGATTTCTATCCAATACTTCAAATAGAGATCAAGAAGCAATCCTTTCCTAAGTTCATCAGCAGAGTTATTTTGTAACACTACATTAATGCAGTACATGCCAAATTTTCAACCCCACACCGACTCTCCTCTTCCTCACATAGTCACATGCTTTGACATGCAGAAATTCCAAAAGCTTTTGTTTCAAATTCCTAATACATGTCTCCTCCCCAAGCCTTGGGCACATACACCATTCCCAATCAGTAAGTAAGAAGAAATCTATTTATCCTACATAGATGCCAATGAATTATTTATCCAATGTACTTCATCTTTGCATCGCCTATACCACAGAAGGCAAATAAATTTGCCCGACAAACTGTATCAGTGTATGGGGGAACCTTTACCTTCACATCTCCTTTTCCCTCCCCCCATCTTTTGGTTTACAACCATTTCTGATTTCTCCTAACTAGTTTAAAGTCACATTAACTCAAATAAGAGAAAAAATACAGCGGACAACACGCGTTCTAATTTTTCATGTGCCTTTTCTTTTCCTTTTTCGTATTCAAGTTCTCAATAGATCCACAAACATAGTATCTATGTATTAATATTATAAAGGGAACACCCAAGTTGGTGTGCATACTTTTTGAGGTAGCTCACACTTTTAAATAACAATTTCGACCATTATTTTACAGCTTCTCCCTCCCCACACAAATTTTCCCCGTAACTGCTAGGGTAAATATGGAAATTCAACTTTAAAACCTCCCTCCACATTCCATACGAAAACAAACCGCTTCCTCCTTGGTGTTTCATCTCTTTGGACTCTATTGTTTGCGAGTCTCAATTTCAAGTCCCCGCTATAACATCTTCTCTCATTCAAGTCTCCACTCAAAGTAACGAATGCTAGAACAAGAGAGAGGCGTAAACATGATCAACGTATGCCCTTCTCTCTTTTTTTCTGCTTCAGTTTACTGTGATTGATTTTTGATGTTTCCTCCTTCAACAAAAGAAGTTTACGTCATGAGATTAAATAATTGAGACACACATGTAGGGGTGCAAACGGGCCGAGCTAAGCTTTTGTCATGTCTGAGCTCGCTCGTTTACTAACGAGCCTAAAACTCGAGCTCGGCTCATTTAATTTACTTAACGAGCCTCTTTAAACAAGCTGAGAATATACAAACGAGCCGAGCTTTTGCGAGCCAAGCCTTGCTTTTGAGTGCCGAGCTCAGTTCGTTCAGTAAGCGAGCCTAAACTCGAGCTCAGCTCGTTTACCGAGACGAGCCTTAATGAGCCAAACCACGAGCAGCTTAGTTCGTTTGCAGCCCTGCTAGTAAGACAAGAAACACCTTCAAATTTCAACCGAAGTTAACAGTTGAGCAAGCTCATTTCAATTCAACAGAGAAAAGCAGCATCGGCGGTACCAAAGAAATTCAAGTACTCTTCCAAACTAGGTTTAACATGCTACCGAAGAAAACAATTAAAAAAAGCACACAAAGTGAAACAATTTAGATTATAATCCACCACCTAAATAGTACGTCCATACAGTATTACATACAGAAATACACACACACACAGAGACAGAGATGGAACCTGGAGGGCCAATAATGGTGGCGACCCAGTGATAAAGATTGTCGCCTTTGGGGCCAGCGGAGCAGTCAGAAGGTGGGTCCATGTTGAGGTCGGCCATCTCCTTTTGTATTCTCTTTCCTGAACATGAAACCGACGTCGTCGAAGGCCATGATCTTCCGCCGCGGCTGCTTCCTCCCCCGGCCGACAGGCCGCCGGAGTTCATCTTCGACATTTTAGGAGAGAGAGAGAGAGAGAGATGTGCACCTGATGATAAACCCAAGCATAAAAAAGTGATGTGACTAACAAACGACGTCGCGACGAGATTGGTTGGTCGATTGATTTAACGACGTCGTTGCATGAGAAAATGTTCTTATTATTAGTACAGTAATTGACAAGGGTGTTTCTAAAGACAACCACAAATTTACTGTGTACAATCCGTTTTTAAGTAAGAAATATTCAGACAAAAATGCCCTCAATTGAATTGACAAAAATACCCCTAAAATTACTACTTACAAACCACACTCACTTCTCCCTTACACGTTCTAGCCTTCACCTTCCCAAGTGAATCCCAACAATCATCTTCCACAACTTCTTTCCTCCCTCCCACGTCCCGCCATTGCTGACATTTTCAAAAGCTCAAGAGCTCCACCTCCCCCCATAAACCCAATCCACCTTCCACCTCCTAACTCTCACCTCATAGGGTTTGCACAAATGAAAAAACTGAATCAAAAAATTAAACCCACTTCCCTTTGCCAAAAATTGGATCACTCAGTGGCCGAATAACAGAGGCCATTGAGGAACAAAACCTGCCAAGGAGTACATTGCACCATCCCATTAGCACCAGCAGTTCCGAATTATATAAGGCCAACTTAAAATGGGAAAAAACAAATTTGAAGAAAATCATTTCGCACCAAATAAGTTTTTGAATCTGGTAGCCAACCTCGTCGGATATCCAGTCTTGAGAATGATAGAACATTTTGGGAGTTGACTTCTGAAAAACCCACAACAATTAGGAAGTTAGAATCCAATTGCATATATTTTCGGATTTTAAAGTATGAATCTGTTTCTGAAACCATTCATATATGAAAATCTAAATATGTCTAAGATTTTCAGGTATAAGAATCCAATTTTTGTAACATTTTCGAGTTTTAAAACCCGAAATTCTCTAATTTTTTTGGAAATGTGTATCTGACCATATCGGTGGTCTGGCGATGATGGAATGACTAGTGGAGGTGGTGATTGTGATGTGGCGGTTATGGAGTATTTGCTGCTGATTGTAACCGACTATGGAGGTGGAGGATGGTCGACGATGATGGCGGGGGTGATCCGCTGCTGCTGTGTGGACAGGGAAGAAGGGAGTTCAAATTTTTGGGGAAAACTGGTTTTCGGGTATGCAGGGACAATTTTGGAAGTTTAGGAGTATTTTTGGTTGTAAGTACCAAATTCTTATAAGATCTGACTTTTATTTAGCATGGGCTGTATGTAGTAAAGTTGTGGTTGGATTTTTAAGAAAAAAGAAAAGGAAAGAAATCAAGAAAGAGTATTATCTCTTGTTTGGTAGACGAGAGGAGATGAGAATTGGTGAAGGTCAAGAATCCTTTATAAAGCCATTTTGTTTCTCACCACTTTTGGTGAAATTTGATGAGAAGAGAAAAGATGTGGATTTAATATATTTTCTATCCAAATGAAATGGTAAGAAAACATACTCTCTTTTTTTTCTTTTCTCATTAGTAAGTGAAACCACACCCTTTTTTTTCATTTCACACCCAAGACCCAAGTAGCCAAAGGGGCTGTAAACAGGTTTCGTTCGCCGAGGCACCAAAAGAAAAACAATTTTGAAATTTTATTCAAAAAAATTATTGGGAAAATGAAATACAAGAAGATAAAATAAGGACTTTCCAAACATCCCACACATAAGCTCAACAAGTAAAACAATGCCACAGATACAAAGTTACAAACACAGATCTATATACCCACATTCTGACAGAATCGTCCGCTACACGTGGACATCTCATAATCTTGCGAGGCACATGAGCATCGAACGTTCTGAACGCATCTATGTGTGCACACAGACTTTCCGCAACAAGTTAGCTTTATGAGCTAAACCAAATGATATGATCTAAAGAATACTACTAGTTGCTCAATCAACAATGGAGAGAAATCCAAAACTCATCTCCAAGGCTGTTTCCATTCAATGTCTTTCCTACAGAAATCTAGATTACAATAAGCTCCAATACGTATGCCTGCACAAGCTCAATTGCAAAAGAAAATAAAAGAAGAGGAAAGACAGAAACTGAAGAAAATACTCCTCAAAATTGACTAAGAAGAGCATGATTTATCTAAAATCAACATTGCAACCATCAGTAACTACTGCCAAAATTTTTTTGACTCCTATGACTTCATTCCGTGGTGATTTCAAGATTGTGACAAGTTATGCAACCCGGTATAAGTCAAGCAAGATCGTGGCAATTAATATAGCTAAAATTCCAGGAATTTGAAGCCCCGAGGCTCTTCCAAAATCTCCGCCTGGTTGAGCAATTGGTCCAAAGCCAGTAGTAGGTGGGAATATCGAACTTGAGCTTGAATTTGAACTATTTGAACTGTTCCAAACAATTAATACATGTTAGAGGCTAACCAATACTAACAAAATGAAGTGAAATAAGAAAAGGTATAGATTGAAGTCCTCACCCAGTAAAAATACAGGATCCATAACCTGCAAAATGGCACCAAACAATTAGAATATGAGAGAGAGAGAGAGAGAGAGAGAGAGAGAGAGAGAGAGAGAGAGAGAGAGAGAGCTGTGAACGAGTTGAATACAAATGCTTAGAACACAACGAGGATACAATGCATTTTCGGAACAATAACGACAATTCAGATGCGTGGAAAAGTTGTGTAATGTCCTGCATAGTTTCTTTTCCGAATCGTATTGTTTCTTACATAACGTGGTATGCATTACGTTGTACTGGTTTTCTTAGTCAATTCCTTCCAACACACCGACAAAAATGCAACTAACTTTATTGACTGCGATATTTGTGGAAAGCGAAAAAGGTAACATCAGTGCACAATCAATTCGACAATCTTAATCAGGAAAGCAAATTCTCTCCCATGATTTTGGACACAAAAGGCAGAAAATGGCAGGCTATACTTGTTACTTGTTCCTGGAAATTGTTTGAACACCTTTTCCTGCCAGGGAAATGCAACACTTAGACATGAAGAAAGTAGCTAAAATATAAGCAAGAATTGCAATTATAGCTCAGAACATTGAATTTACTTTTTACGCGTTCACTTATAGCCGATATCAACCATCAATCTATAACTTCGTCAGGCGAATTGGACTACTTTACTATAAATACCCCGCATGCTTACAGTACTCACACTCAATAAGCCTGCATAAATTTTCTTTTCCTTTCTTTTTTTTTTTTCCCCCTTTCCTTTTTACAAGGGGACTCATGTATGGAACACCAGATCCTTTGATAACCAGGGAAAACCAGGAGCTTTTGACTTCATCCAAACAAAGTCTGTCAAATAACAATTGTCTTGTCTTCAACCAAACAACCCTTAAGAGAATTTCTAGAGAGACAATATCTTTCATAACCAATCACAAAGAATAAAAGAAAGAGAGGTCCAAATAGCACTATAAGAAAGAAATGATAGTAGTAACTTACTGGGATCAACACTAGTTGTCGTGGCAGTACCATCAAAGTCACAGGTTCCACCGAGACTCTGCATCTTTTGATAATAATCATTATAAGCAAAAGAAGCATGGTTTTGAAGAGTATCAGGGTTATAACACAGCTGCCCAGGTTGAATAGCACTGCAGTTGGCGCCACCTTCCCAACAAGCATAATTCAGTCCATTTTGCAATGCAGTGGCATTCGCGCCTTGTATGGCAACACAAAAAACCGTTGCATTCCCTGATATTCTTTCGGAAGTACTCAGTCTCACAGGATAAACAGCGGTCCCATTGGTAAAAAAGAGGCCCATGTTTCTCTTCGAGACGGGCCCTGATCTATCGTCTTCATTGAACAACTCACATATATACGTGTTAATGGGAACAGCCGGCTGACTAGGCGGCCCTGATCCATTTAGAACACGGACGATCAAGTTATTGTTGTAGATTTTGGCATTCTCTGTTTTGGCAGCAGTTTCATTGGGCCCACCGAGCCAGGGCCACCCAGATTCGGTCACCACAATTGGGATCCCTGAAAAATTGAAAGCTGCTATAGCATTATACGTAGCATCCACCATAGCATCAAACATGCTGTCATAGTTGAAAAGTGTATTTGGGTCAACAATCTCCTTGACCGCAGGAAGCTCTTGAAAAAGGGTGTACTCGATCGGAAAGATTCCGTTGCTGTTGATGTACCCATAATAAGGATATGCATTCAACATGTAATAAGAATTGGTGTTTCTCAAAAACTGGAGGAGCTGGAAAATTGTAGAGTTCCATGTGGCGTTGAAGCTGGTAGTCGATGGAGGAAAGGGGGGCTTAGAAAGTAATTCCATGGACTGTGGGGTCGACACTTTGACCTGATAATTTAGGTTGGAAGCGACTAGGGCTTTGTAAACGTAATTCATGGCGGGAACCAAAATGGGAGCGGCATTTGGGATAGAAGTAAGGACCTCGCTACCTACGGCAATGGCTGTGATATTGGTGAAAGGCAAGTAAGCGGCGACATTTTTATTTACCCAGGTCGCGGCTGTTGAGGGCGATAGTCCAATCCCTAGGACTTCTTCGTTCGTAACGCTGACCATGACTTCAATGCCAGTGCCTGCGAGAGCACTCAGCATTTGAGCATCCGTGTCGAAAAGGCGCACATGAGTTATCTGATTGGATTTAAGAATGGCAACCACTTCTGAAGCTGGAGGCATGGTGGAAACATCAGTGCCTATGTTAATTCCCACGAATGCACCTGCCGCATTGGAAAACATCATGCCTACGAAAAGGAGGAGGCTTCCTAGGCATATTTCAGGCATCATCTGCTCCAAGAACTCTCAAAGCTTGACCTTCACTCCTGAATCCTGAGTGATTCACTCACATTTAACTGATATTGCCAAAAGTTCAACTAAGAAATTGTAAATGCTATGATATTGAAAATGTAACTGAAACTCCAAGCACACAAAGAAACATACTGGAAAGTTACGTGCCAAAAAATCTGCTGTTTTTGATGCCCCTAAAATAGCATAGGTGACCAATATACCTGCAGAGTGGAGGAGGAATCCTACTGTGTGTTCAGAGAGAGAGAGAGAGAGAAGTACACTTAAGCCTATGTCAAGCGCGCAGAGTGAAGCATCTCCATTTTGTCTATTGAAGGAGTATGAACTAGTGAATAATCACGAAAATTGGGGGCGAACTAAAAATTTAACAGTCATGTTGAATGATAATTAACTACAGCTCGACCTCTTAAGAGAACACTAGACCAAACCTAATGAGGTTGAGCAAGATGAAAAAGGGAAAAAGAAGAAGATCAGACAAACCTAGATTGGGGAAGAGAAAAGCCCATCCATGTCCATGAGCATTATTGACAACTGACCCAATGTTGTAGACAATCGTGTAGTCATTGCATTGAATACAAGCAAGGACAAAAAAGGGATCTAAAGAAGGATCATAGTAACAAAGTTCAGGAAAGTAGCATAAATAACGAAATATAGTACAAATTAGGAAAGTATGTTTCTGATAGTAAATACCTACTTATTCAGACTACATGGCTCTAGGGTTCACAAGAATTATGATACATTCAAAATTTCCAAAATCCTTGCAAAAAATTGAGGAATAAAGAGCTGCCGGCATTTCATAGCAGTACGTCGAACTTTTTTTCTGAGGGGCAGCTTCTTGCAACTGGCAGACTGTATGAACTGCAACACTAACAGATCACTAATGCTAATCTGTCACTATACTGCAGTAACCCTCCCCCCACCCCCAACATAAAAAGGCATAACAAAAACAACACATGAAAAAGAGAAGAACATGAAAACAAGTGGGAAAATGCAGGCAAAGAAGCCCACAAATTATTGTTTTGAAAGCACATTTGTATCTCAGTGTAGGACAATCGAAACACGTTTCTATACATCTCCAATTGTCACTAGCAATATCAGCCAAAGATTAGAGTGTATGTAGTGTTTAATAAGTGTAAGTTTCTCATAGCCATCAAGGTCCCTGACATCATTTCAACAAATACTTTTCTTCACCTTTAAATGTCAAAAAATTCTCAACTAACTAGTACAAAGAGAAGTGAAGAAAACCAAAAACCAGCGATAGGCCGCCCAGACAAACAAAAACCAGCATGGTCTTACTTCTAACTATGTGCAGGGAAATTTCAAAAAAAAAAAGTCAATATGACTACAACTACAAGGCCTCTACAACATTGTTGGAAGGCTGATTTGGAAATGTAGCCAGACAAATAAAACACTGCTTGAAATTGAAGGACGTGAAAGACGTGGCTTGTCTAACAAGGAATCTTAATTTTATCGCCGGTTGTTAGAAAACAGGATTGTGTTGTAATGTCGTTTGGGGCGTTAGCCAAAGGTGAGGGTTTGGTCGCTAGGAACCAAGGCAAAAAAAAAATCGAATTACCAAGGACAAAATTTCTTTTAAGCACCGACTACTGAGGGTACAGAGTAATTCGATGATGTGTGCCTTAGCATATATTGCTGGCTACTCTAGTAGCTGATGTTGTACTCATTTTCTTCATTCAATAATATACTGAAAAATAGCGGGAACCATGGACGATTTCTTGTGTTGATATTGACTTATTCTTCATGCTTTGGTTTGCATGTGTTCGGTTAGTTGCCCAACATAGGTATTGGGTATTGCTGCTGGGTGTTGGGCTTAGCTTCTCATTGACAAGCAACTCTGTGAAACTACGGTTTATGGAGCTTTTCAGACGTTTATAAAGGAAAGTCAACAGTAAAATGAAGAATAAACAACCCTTACAGGGAAGACAAAGCAGAGACAGAGGAATTATGAAGTACTGCAACAATTTAGTGAAGTGACCAAACCTAGAAGCCAAGACCAACATTTGCGAGCGAGAAAAGAAAGCTCATCAAATTATTACCTAATTACCATATCATCAAAATCAAAATGGTTGATTAATTTCCGGAAGATGATTCGGCTCATCTCAATTTTTTATCTGAAATCCACCGAGTTAAACTCTAATGTCCTCCTTTGACAAAACTAAATCCTAAAAAGGTTAAATAAGCAGAAGAAAAAGGAAAGAAAAATGAAAAACGACAAAAACCTGGCACAAAAAGAAAACCCTCTAAACATTACCCGAAAGAGAACCCCAGAAGCATAAATCAAGAGAGAAAAGTGAAGAAAAATACCTGTTTGAAGTGTCTTAGCTGTACAAACCCCAAAACCAAATCTCCAAGAAACCTCCAAAAATGTTACAAAACCCTAAATATCAAACACAGAAATCTAGCCTCAGATACACAAACTGAACCCAGAACACAGAATCCAGTAAAGGTTCTTGAAAGATTACCAAAAACCCTAGAAAAGGGAAAGGCTCACAATCACAAATGTGGATATACCAGAACAGCAAAACAAGGGTTCAATACACTCAAATAAAACTCTTCACTTAATGCATGAGTCATGACTGTTCAGTACACCCTACCAAAACTTCAAATCATAAATACATTTAGACCAGCATGTATACTAATTTAATTCTAAAATGTTTGATAAATTTCAGGAAATAATCCTAATTAATCTCAAACAAGAATCCAATGAGTCAAACTCCAATATGCCCTTCTTCGATAGAACTAAATCCTAAAAGGGTTCGGATCCTCTCCAGTCAAGACAGTCCAAAGCCGAGCCATTAATTGCAGCAATGGACGATTCAGATTGGGACTGTCTCGTCCAGTCCAAAACTTGGACCGGAGAGGATCCAATTCCATCCTAAAGATGAGGTCGAGTCAGAAGAAAAGGAAAGAATAATGAAAAACAACAAAAACCCTGCACAAAACCAACAAAAGTCAGAGAGCCAACGTAGGAAAATCCCCCATTAACATCACCCAGAAGCAGAAATCAAGAGAGAAGAGGTGAAGAAATACCAGTGTGACGTGTCTTAGCTGCAGCTGCTGTACAAACCCAGAAACCAAATCGCGCAAGAGACCTCCGAAGATTCAACAAAACCCTATAAGTTTCACACACACAAATCTAGCCCCAGATGCACAAACTGCAACCCAGAAAGCAGAATCCAGTCAAGATTCTTCAAAGTTTAATAAAACCCAAGAAAAGGAAAAGGCTCACAATTACAAATGTGGGAACCGGAGCAGAAAAACAGAGTTCAGTAACCTCAAATAAAACCCATTCACTAATTAATGCATGACTGTTCAGTACACCCTTCTAAACCCCCCTTCAAATTACAAGCACATTTACCCACAGAGGTTTATTAAGTTTGTTTTATTTTTTTATTTATTTTGTTATAACCAAGTTTGTGTGTGTGTGGGGGGGGGGGGGGGGGAGGAAAGAAATATTTGGAGAAGAAGCTACTTTTACCTCTTCAATGGCAGCTTCTTTCTTTGACTACAGACCTCTGGACCTGAGTTCTGCCTTTCTGGATTGTCTCTTCTGTAAATGAAGTTTTTTTTTTTTTTTCCCCCTTTTTGGGCTCAGCTGTAGATGAAGTATTGTTTACTTAAAGAAGTCCATTTTTTTTAATTGGTTAATGAAGCTTCTCGTTAGTGGTTGGACAGCTAAGAATCGTTATTTGTAAAATCCATTCAGATTTGTTTCCATAATCTTCTCGGAAAAAAACTCTACTTAAAATTTAAATCATTACTAACAATTAACATGTATTAATTGGAGAAACTTCTGTGCTATCGAATTGAGTGATGAAGTCATTATTAATGATTTTTACGTCCCGAGATCGTCGAAGTGAGTGATGATGTATTTAGATTCGTGTTTACAGTATACACTGCAGAAAGACAACTATTACTCCATGCAATAACCGCCTGTGTGGGGGTGGAGAACTTCAATGAATTTTAGTATAAGAATGCATAAAATTCATAAACATGTGTAGTAGTTTATAAAAAAAAAAATTGCAAGTAACGTGAGAAGATTCTAATTGTCTCTGACTTTTTTCTTTTTTTCTTACTTCAACTTGACTTTGTTCCCAAAATAACGAACAACTGTAGCACATCTCATGACTCATGCTACGTAAAATGAATGATATGCACGCGTGCAGAACCTAAATCTAAGTCACATAATGTGGGAGTGGGTGCATGAAAGTGTCTTTCGAAAATCTCTCAAATAGCTAAAATTTGTGAGTGCAAGTGTAGAACAAGGATTGAGAGCGGGAGTGAGTTTTATTTTAAAAGGCTATGTGACTAGCGTAAACCTACAAAAATAGGAGAACAATAGTCAATAGCAGAACATACAAAAATAGGATTATTTCGATGCAAATATATCTATATCGAAGCGACTTTGTTTGGTTTTGAATTTTGAGAAAAAAATTTGATGTAATAAGTGGTAATGAGTGAAAAAAGATAGATAAAGAAACTTATTAAAACCATGCAGAGAATAAAATGTTTTTCTCAAAACTTGTAAAAGAACAAAGTAGACTTTCATTTTTTTTTTTCTCATTTCAAAGCTAATCACTATATGTAACCAACATATTCGTTGTATAAAGACAAAAAAAGAGTTTTCTTGTGATTGTTTCACATAAATCTGTTGTATTAAAAAAAAAGTTCTCTCGTATGAGTTCAAAGTGGGGTAATGATTTTCACACTCCCATTTCTGATATATGCACTCCATTTCTTATTTTTTTAGTCAAACTTTCATAGTTTAATATGTAATTATCCCACTGGAAAAAAAAAAAAAGAGTGCACCCATCAAAAAAGAGTGTATGCAAATCATTCCCTTTAAATAGTGAGTTCAAATATTTATAACATATACTATAGCAATATGTGAAAGTGAATTTACACTATCTAAAATATGCAAAAAATAAAATGTATATTTAGTTTCTACTGTATTGTTTTTGTTTTTTAAGGTTTAAGTGACTAAAAAGAATACTGTATTATAAATGTACTTTTTGTCAATACACAAAATCCTGGATTGATAAAAATCACTTTTTTCTAAGGTATAAAGTGACAAGGAAAGCAAAAGGGTGGGGTCACAAGGTTGGCAAATGGAGCCAATTTAGAACACTTTCTCTGTGAATTTTCCCTCCATAAAGTTTGATTTTTTTTTAAACTTTTTCTTTTGATGCAATTTGAAAGGGGGCATGAAGAGTCATTGTCACCTGAGAACGGGTTATATGATCGGCTTTTGTCTAGTAGTAGTAGTATTTCGGTTTGAAAAAGGGGCATGAAAATTGAAAAGTCTATGGCTTTGGCCTCTGTGGGACCGGGTTCATAGGAGAATTGGGACTCGGGACTACCCATTTGCATAAATAAGTCACTTTGTCTTATTTTTTGTTTTTATTCAATTTTTTTTTGTATTTGTTAATTTCTCATCAATTTTTTGGGTATTATTGCATCATCATGATTAGAGGAATTTAAAAAGTAAATTTTTTTTATCGAAATTTAATTTTTTTTGAATAAAGATAAAAATAAGCTAATAAGTCAATTTTTTCGTCTTTATTCAAAAAAAAATTGGATTTCGATCATAATTTTTTACTTTTTATATTCCTCTCGTCATGATGATACAATAATTCCCAAAAAAATTGACGAGAAACTAACAAATACGAAAAAAAATTTGAATAAGGATAAAAAATAAGCCAAAGTGGCTTATTTAGCCGAATGGGGAACGAGATACAAAACGATAAAAGATGATATTATTAATCTCAATCAAAATACATTGAACACTAATTTTGGCGCTCAAAAAATGTACGCAGGCACTCCACTTTGCACTGAGTGGAGCGCGAAAATCAATCCAAATACATTAAGGCTCTGTTTGGTTAAATGTAAAATATTTTACATTGGAAAATATATTTCATGTAAAAAGTTTTACATGAAAATGTTTTTTCTAAAATTATTTTCCAGTGTTTGGTTGAAGTTCAATTTAGCGTTTCCAAATCAATAACTCATTGAATTACTTGGCCTATTTTGGTTCAAAACCTTGGAAACTGGAGCAATTCTAAGAGAGATGAAAGAAATTTGAGGAGTGCTAGGGACAAAGAAAATGGATAAAGAGTCGTTCATGTACACTTTAAGGGTCAATTCTTTGTCCATTTTCTTTGCACTTAGTATTTCTCAAGAAATTTTGCTCAACCTTGATTTGTTAGAGACAGAGTCTTGCTTTTACTATGAGAGAGAGAGAGAGAGAGAGAGAGAGAGAACTCATGTGTTCACGTGGAAGTGGCACCGTTGGATTGAGACAAATTCTTCCAACTAATCTGACCGAGGCGATCGTGGAGTGGGCAACTGGGATGGGTATGCGTTGGAAAACAACTTACAGGCCCTTGGACGGTAAATCATTTTACGGCCAAAGAGGTAAAATATTTTCCCAAAAAATTCATTTTCAAGGCTTTTCAACAACCAAACATCGGAAATCATGTAAAATATTTTTGGCAAGAATATTTTAAGGGCAAACAAACAGAGCCTAAAAATTCATTTCTTGATACGAAACAAAGCAATCACGACAGTGAGAACTCAACCCAATGGCTGTATCCCAAACTAAACTAACCTTTCCCAACCGAAAAAACACATTTTCACCATATGCTTCGATTGAAATTCAATTGAAACAGTGAGAAAAAAAAGTGAGGAAAAAATTTCATAACATCACAATTAGAACTGCAAACGAGCCCAGCTTTGTTGAGCTAAATGTCGTCTCGTTTATTAAACGAACCAAAAATTTGAGCTCGAGTTCGGCTCATTTACCGTTTACTAAATGACTCGAACCAAGCTCGTGAGTTGCTCAGTTCATTTACAGTCCTAATGTCCTAATCACAAACCATCGTAATTCGTCACAAGTAGAAACCACTGACCACAACCACAAATTGCGGATCTCTGACGACCTCAACATGCTAACCAAAACTACAAACCATGAACGTCGCCAACCCACTGCCGACTAGGCGTTGGCAACATGGAGGAGGAGTGGTAGAGAAGGAATCGGTGATGAAGGGAAGCCGATAGAAAAAAAAACAAGGGTTAATTCAAAGAAACTTTCATATCTGAGATCGAGAGAAAAAACCCTCACTGAAAAGGAATTATTGAAAGCGAAAAAAACCATCATTGTGAAAGAAGACAAACATAACCATCAAGGGTAAAGCCCTTCCCTTCCCTCCCGCTGCCGCATAAGGGTAGTAAAAACCCTAGGGCGAGGGAGGAAAAGGAAGAGAGGCGGCTAGAATTTATTTTTCCTCAAAGAGAGGGAGAGGCAGTTATGTCGAGGCGCATGGCCATGTAGCAACTAGCCACACTCGAGACTCAGTTTGATGATCCAAAATATTTCACATTTGAGAGCTCATCAATAATATTGACCGCATCAAAAATTGCATTGATTCGATAGCGGTTCATATGATTTTGAATTGCATATATCTTGAAAAAAAGAGATTGCAACACCGGATTGGAACCTATTAAACTCATTTATCTCAAGATAAATGCGTTTCAATAATCATATCAACCAACATCTGATCAACATGATTTTTGATTGCCAATAAAAAAAAAACCCATGATTTTTGGAGAGTTGATGTTCCCAATGAGCTCTAAAATCATGACAGTTTGAATCCTCAAAATGAACTTGAAAAGAACCAACAAAAGGACAAACTAGACCGTCGACCAGAGAGAATGCCACACCATTGATTAAAACTAAAAGAATTGAACTGATTTTCCAGAATAATGAATAATCTACAACACGTGTCGGAGTGAATCAATGGAAGGTGGAATTTGCCGGTTTAGACCCGGTTCAGCTAAGGTTCTTATTTTTAAGTGTTTATTTTTTTGCTTTACGAAACATGTCATTCTTCCATAATACGTTACCTTCAGGCAGGGCCAGCTTATATATTTTGGAGGCCCGAAGGGAGTTTCCTATATTGAGCCCCTTACGTATTCATGAATTTCTAAAGAAAATGATAAAAGTACGAAAATAACAACAACAACAAAATCAAACTAAAAGGATACAATTATGACAATATCAATGTAAAAAGATAAGGATAAAAAAAAAAAATGTAAAAAGATACAATTGTGTTTTTATTAGGAAATATTCTAATATTAATATGCAAGTTACATTACAGTGGGGCCTCAATTTTGGACCAAAATTTGGGAGCTAGAAGCGGTCGCTTCTCTCACCTCCCTTATGAGCCAGCCCTGCCTTTAGGCTCCATTTGTCTCGAAGTAAATGTTTTCCGATGTAAAAGTTTTTCATGTAAAATGATTTTGCATAAAACAAAAGTTTCGTTTTTATTTTCTGGTGTTTAGTTGGTAGTTGTAGAATGATATATGTATGTATATATATGTGTGTGTGTGTTAAAACATACTAGTACAAAATTTTATCGTCTTTGATAAGAAAGTACAAGGTTAGATCATAGGTGGATAAGATTGAAGATGTAGGAGAGCTCTATAAAGTAACGTAATTATTAGTTGAGTAGCGAAGCCAAATTCGAAAAATGACTTATCACATTTTCAACCATATGAAGTAAAATGTTTTATTTGGTAAAATATTTTCATGTTTTTTTTGCATAACCAAACACCAAAAAATAAGTACTCCTAAAACATTTTCTAAAAAAATATTTTACGTTCAAATAAATAGAACCTTAATTCAAAACATAAGTACTTATTTAAAAAATATGTACTTATTTCCCTTAGTTTACAAACAAGAATTCAGACCCGTGTAACACGTGATATACCCAAGACTTACGGGAAAAGAAAAAAAAACACATTTGTAAATTGTACTATTACACTTACTGACCAACTAATGAATAAAGTGGCTGCTATTAGTATAAAATTAAGAGAAAAAGTTCTTTCCGGATCAACCGGACAAGGGGGCCTGTCCGGACAGCCCCGTGTGGGCTCCCTTCACTCATTTTTTTAGAAAATTCGAACCGTGCATTTTGTAGAGCCTGCAAAATAATATATCTACTCAAAAAATCAGTTTGTCCGGACATCGATAGGTATGTCAAAAGTTGAGTTTTTACACGAAAAAATGGACGACAGGTGATCTGTCAACTATTTTTAAAGTTAAACTGTTCACGGTCTTCCATTTTTCGGTGTAAAAACTCAACTTTTGACATACCTATCGATATCCGGACAAACTAATTTTTTGCGTAGATTCATTATTTTACGGGCTCTACAAAATGCATAATTCAAATTTTCTAAAAAAATGGCCGGAGGGGGTCCACATGGGGCCGTCCGGACAGCCCCTTGTTCGGTTGATCTGGACAGAACTTATTCTCTAAAATTAAAACTGATTATTCCATAAATAATCTGTATACCTACCCAAACCAATAAGTGAACGGATGAGAACATCAGGATAAAACCAACTCCACTAGGGGTACCCACTTAGAAATTACCGTTGGTGTACAAAATAGCATGTGAGGCCACTTTCAGGTCTCATATAAATAATTCAAATTGTTCATTAATTTTTAAATAATTTTTTAATAACCTTACAAAAAATCAACCCAATATGAGAAATTTAGGTTTTTTTTATCCAATCTTCCAATTTAGGGGGCTGAATTCAAATAATTTATTGACCACGAAGTGAGTCCCACAAGCCAAACTGTTTAATACATTCTTGGTCGGTACCATAGTATTCGAAATTGCGGCCATTATGTAGACACCACAGATATAGTCAAAAAATTATCATCCAAGACTACCATAATTAGCTCAGTTTATGTGTGTTAATTTTGCTTCATGTAAGTTGTTTTATCATTTCAGCCTCGTTTAATAACTGTGATAGATGAATAGGATTTGTAAGGAGATGGGATAATGAGAAGGGATTGGTAATGAGTATGTTTGGTTAGCAATATATTAGATGATAAGATTATTAATAACATGTTTGTTTAGGACCGGATTGGATAGGATTAGAATGACAATTTCCAATTTTACCCTCAACCATAGAAATATGTAAAAATACAATTAACTGTACTCAAATTTTTTTCGCCCAAGTCTTTAAATTGAAGACTCAAAAGAATTTTATTATTCAAAAGTAAGTAATTTACTTTTTTTTTCTTTCTGCCCAACTCCAATCCACCAGGACCCTCCAAATACCCCTGGTTCTATACGATGATATACAATAATATCATTTTGCCAATTTATCCAAAGTTATCATTTTTTAAAACACATTCATCATTCAAGTAATTCAGTTCCATAATATCTATTTATCGTTGTGTTCATTCCAGAAAATACAAAAATTTTAACAAGTGATAACTTTATCAAGTATTGATAAATCATGCTTCAAAATTTTACTAATTCCACTTTTCTTTTTTTTTTTTTACCAATTCAACTTGAAACTGCAGTTTTGCTTTCGATTATAACCCTTTTTATAATAACATTGAAATATAATAACATCAAAATAGACTACATAACATTTACTTTCCATTCGTGAACACATTGCATAAACTTGCATTTGAAATAAAATAAAAGAAAAGATGAAAAAAGTCGTGCCTAAGCCTGGGAGAATTGTTCCTAATATTTAAAGTCCTGGTTCCTATTCTAAATTAGAGGCAATTGTCATGTTGCTAATATTCATGGGTAATGTAGTCTTTTTAGCCTTAGTCCCCTGGGATGGGATTGCCAATACCGTGTCCCCCATGGGATTGTTAGTCCTATCCATTTTGGCAACACCAAACACAATATTAGAGGGCTCACGGGATTATTAATCCCATCCCAACACCTATCACACTTGTCAAACACAGCCTCATTTCCTGCGGCTGAAAATACCACACCAGAGTGAGCTCATATTATAAATATAAATATAAAATATGACATGACACCAAATGTGTCTAACCCATATAGTCAAGTCCGCATAACACATAAGTTGTGTCCTCATTTAAGTTGTCTTTCTTTCTTTTTTTTCATGTCAAATTTACGTACTCAAGTTTTGAGGTTTTAACTGAGGATGTTGATAGCACAGTAAACTCCACGAAAAAGTACCATCAAATGATACTGAAAACGCAGTAAACTTCACAACCAGAACACGAGAACTTAAACAAGAACTGGGAAAACCATAGCAGTCACGAATTCAGTTAACCATTAAAGTAGGTACAATACTTGAGTCAGTCACCTAACTTTTGAAACTAAAATTTTTGACATCATAGCATAGCACCGCCACATTTTGTAGAGTATCTCACTACTGACTAGGAGATTCACCCCTTTCTGGGCTTCTAATAGGGCTCCGGCTCCTGCTTTGACCCCCAACCGGAGAATGCACCCTCACTGGACTTCGACTGCGGCTTCTTGAACCATTATAGGGCGGGGACTGCTCCCTCGCCGGGCTTTGACTGCGGCTCCTGGAGCCATTATAGGCAGGAGAGCGAGAGTATGACCTATCTCTGCTATACCTTTTCTCCTGAGGTGACACAGACCTGCATAACACTTGAAACAGTCAGCAATTCCAACAGAAAAATCAGGGAAATGTTATTTTTGCTACTTTAGTTACGAAGTTTAGAGGCTTAGCTATGATGAGGTGTACCGTAGTTTTTTTTTTTTTGAACATCATACCGTAGAAAAATTGGGTAGTGCGTTTTTTTGAGGTTGGCTAACAAGTGGTTCATTCATTACGTACTTTACTGGTGATTTTTGCTAGGTACTTCTGCAATTTTTTTGGTACAACTTTCTGCGGTGTTGGTTACAAATAAGTGTGCATGGCACGAATTATGGAGATGGTAACAAAAGAGTGGAGTGAGTAACAAATTAATGTGGCTAAATTACCAAAAAAAAAATCTAGTTGCGTGTGTACCATAGAGTTCCTTTCATCCATTCATATGTCCAACATGGAAAGCGCTAAATTTTTTGGTTATCCTTTTTTCTTCAGTACACACAGCAGGGGAGCAGAGGGGGGGAAACTATGTTTTTTCAACAGACAGCACTTATTGCAAAGGGAAGAAAATAAGAGGATTATTATAGCATACCTCGAGTTTTGCCTCCGTGCGGAAGGGGAGTAGTACTCACGGCCATGGGATCGCGTTCTTGCATGACGTGGAGGTGGAGAACGAGAATCCCGAGGCGAACGAGAATCCCGAGGCGAACCAGACCGCCTTCTGTCATATTGTCGACCCCTGCCACTACTTTGTATGCAGAAAAGTGAGCTTTCAATAATAAGTATCCATGTATACAGGAATAAAGTGGTCACTTTTCAAAGGATCCAACTTAATCCATGGCCTCTCAAATGAGTTCATTTCCAGTAAAATATCATCTCATCAGCTAATTTTGTTGCACACAAATGTGACAAGTACTAAATGTATTCCCAATTATCTGTGAAGGCACCTTAATATGAGATACTTATTTCCCATCATATGATAAAGGGGACTATAGGCACTAATATGATTATATCTCAAGCTAAAACGAAGAGATTTATTTATATTTTCATGCCAATAATAAAAAGACCAAAACAGAATGTGCGATGCGGGTGTGTGAGATAGAGAGAGAAAGGGAGAGAAGCAAACCATACCTTCCCCGCTCCCTTGCCCTCATGTCAGTTGGCTTCTTCCTGTTCTCTTCTGCAAATACCACAGTCAACCTGCGGCCTAGAAGAATTTGACCATCCATATGATATTTAGCTTCTGCAGCATCACTGGGATCCACATATTGGATGAACCCAAAGCCCCTAGGTTCCCTGCAAAATAAAGTAACAATTCCAACAGGATGAAAAAAGGCTTAAAAAGCATTGCCTGAAAACACAAGGAAAAGCACCACCTACACCTTGGAGTTCTTGGGGCTGTTTGAAATACAGGAGACAGCCAGTCAGCCGTGGGTAATACAGACGGGTTTAAGAGATCACTGTATTTTTAACTTACATATATCAAACTCAGCTTCCCCGGTGAAAAGGAATTATTTCGGGGGACTCAAAACCAACGCTGAAATTGGTTTCATCTTGAACATCATATTCTTTAAGGAAATTTCCAAACAGCCCCTTCAGAAATTAACCCCGTTATTATGGGAGTCCATGATAAACACATAGAGCAAGCACTTGGCTGCTGACCTTGCAAGTGTCAGTATTAAAATGACTTGAATTCTTCCAAGACTTGAAATCTTGAAATCTTCAAAGTGTACAGAAACCCAAATTCCTTCCACTCTTCACTACCATTAACATCATCTTGAACACAACTCTCTCTTACTACTTGATTGATGATGTCAACAGAACTCTTACTACTCGAGTGTCTCGACCGAACTCTTAATTGACGTCTTCACGACTTTTATTTCACTGTTCAATCTCAACAACTTTAATAAATCAACCAAGTTGAGATAATAGAATAGTGAAACATGAATAAGAAAACAAAGAAATATAAAAGGGAGAAAAACAAGAACAAAAGTTGTAGAAATAGCGCAAAGCATATCAATACGGTCAAAGCCAAAGGAGAATGGAAAGGACCACTTGATAGATAGATGTGCGCTGATTCAGTTGGCAAAGTAATTTGGAAATCTCTATCACTCAACACAAGCTCACCCAGTATAATAATCTCTTGGAAGGTAAATATCCTTCAGCGCACCAAATTGCCCAAACGGTCTACGGAGGTCTTCTGCCCTGCACAGGAAAGTGAACAACCCAAAATCATAATGAATTTTAAATACAATACAGGAAACAACAGGTACAGAGAATCTAGGCAGATTGACCAGCACATAGAAGTCATATTGCATTGGCCATGTCTACAATACCAACACTTCAAAAGAGTATGCCAACACTTCAAAAGAACTTCATTACTTCAGAAGTTAGGCCAAGTCTTCTTGAACAGCCAAATCCTTCTTAAGAGTATGCTCAGGCACCCATCAAATGCGAATCAAATTCCATAAAGTTCCATGTCAATAGAAAAGATTTAAGATTCAAACAGGAAACACCTTTGGCAATAACATCTAAATTCAGAATCACATTCTTTAGTACCAAACAACAAAGACAAGCTCTACCTAAAAAACAACAAAGGAAAGCAAAATTGAGAAATACGAACCTACAATCATGGCGAAGGTTGCGAACCAAAAGACTAGTCGGAAGATCTCTCCCACGACCACCATAGCGACCCCTTGGGCTAGGGCTCCTTCCTCTTCTACCATAGCCCCTTGGTGGTGAAGGGGTGTAACTCCTTCCCCTCATTTACACAAGTCAGTTCAAAATCTGTCCAATTTAAGGAGACAAATAAGCAAACAAAGAGCCTTCAAGGACAAGTAATACAACAAATGTAGATAAACCTCAAACACAACAGCAGATCCCATCAAAAAGTTACAGAATGGGAGAAATAATGTGCAACAACGATGTAAAAACATAAACTCCAATTACACACTAGGATATTTGCTTAAGCAACACGCTCACGTTTAAAGTCTAGTCTAGACATAAGTGGAGAAGAAACACCAACCATGACAAACCTCTACTTTGCTTGCGCAGAACAGCAAGCAACCATATTCACCAAAAAGTGAAGGTAAGGTGGAAAATTTTACTACACAATATCGTGGGGAAGGGCTATATCCACGAACTAACAGTGGCTGTCCCGGAAGGTGCAGCAGGCGCCATCACGCCCCCAAAATTTTGATATTTTTCCAAGGCCCCATATTTATTTGGATATGGACAAAAAAAATAGCATCTGGCACCTCCAAAAAGTTGATTTGTACTTAAAACTTTTCAAAATCAAAATAATCTTACCTTTATCAAAATCAAAGTTGATTTGTACTTAAAACTTTTCAAAATCAAAATAATCTTACCTTTATCAAAATCAAAGTTGATTAGTATGCGTCCACCACTGCATACTAAATCAGTAGCTTCCAACTTCATAATAATTTGGTGCATTGACTTGCTCCAACTCACACAAACGTATGAAATGTTCTTCATCTCATTTGATCAACTATACAAAACAGACTTCACGTGCCCTCATCCAACATTTAGGACCCACCTTTACACCACAAGGGCATGAGACTTACAAGCCACTATAGCTAGTGTAGTACTTCTATTAATAAAATCTCCAATCCTTCAATTTCCCAGTAGAACGTGTTCAGTTAACAAGTGAGTGAGTATGTGGCGGGATAGAGAAGAACCCTCCACTAGACCAACATGACAATATGTTGGCGGGATGGGACTGAGACGAAACAAAATAAATAGCTCGAACCATCACATGAAAAGAACGTCTATAGAATCCTCGGAACACTCCCTGTAAATAACCTTTGTTCCAACCCCCATCAAATAACAAATGCCCTGTAACTCTATGAAAATTATAGAACATTACTTTCTTTATCTCTAAGGTTAATTATTTGTGCACAGAGCTACACCTCCGAAGAAATCCAACGTACAGACTAACTCCAAAAAAGTCCTACTCTTGCGAGTGTTCGCTTTAAAACATTCACAAGAATGGAACAAGTACCCAACATGGAACACAATTATGTACCTTTTCCTATAAAGACACATAACCGCCCGGGCCACACAAAACACAGCTAGGCTTAAGAGTAAAGAAACACAGGATTAGGTACAAAACATAGAAAACACAATTATGCAAGTTTTCCTATTAACGATATATAACCACCCAGGCCACACACAACGGCTAGGCTTAAGTGTAAAGAAACACATGACCTCAAAAGGCCTGCCAACCAGGGGAGAGGAGTTCACTAGGGTTGAACAGCAACTCGATGAGGGTCAGACACAATCTTTTCTCTATCTTAACAACGAACGTAATCCATCGGGGCAAAAGTGGTTCCAAGTCCAAACCCACTCGTAAATCCCTAATGGGTTTAACTCTTGGGAGGAGAGACGGTGGCTTATACCACACCAATCTCCTACTGTATATAGCCACCAAAATTTCCAAGTTCAACAAAACCCTCGTTATCCCTACCCCATTGATATTAGAACATACTCTCTCTCTCTCTCTCTCTCTCTCCAAATGGATCTAACTCTTGGAGGAGAGATGGAGACTTACTTACAGGCTACAATGTTGTACAGTATATAGCCAAAAGCCAAATTCACGAAAATCCTTCAAGAATCTACCCAAACGATATGAGAGCATACTCTCTCTCTCTCTCTCTCTCTCTCTCTCTCTCTCTCTCTCTCTCATGCGCGCTGTTTGAACCATCCCTAGGAAACTAAACATCGAACAAATTAGGGATTGGTTCTCTGGGCGGGAGCAGGAAACTCAATCTATCTAAACTCGTGAAAAATATGCAAAAAGATCCGTTAGATAACCGGTCGACGGACGGGAACCCCACAAAGAGAGACCAAGAAGATTGATTAGCATGATCGTTTAAACCCACCGTGTGTCCGCTCAGATCTACGTATACATAGAGTGAGAGAGCTGTGTATATTCAAGTAGAAAAGAAGAAGAAGTAGAAGAACCTGTGGAGCAAAAACTGGTTGAAGACGAAATCGGATCTTCAGCTGCGGCGGCGCGTCTGTTCTAATTGAAGATTTTGGGCATTTTAGGGCATGACAACCCTAGTTTTATAGTACCACACTACCACTATATATCCATACACGACGGGAAAGCGGTGTACGCTAGCGCTACTGTGTGGGCCCATTACCCCAAAATCTTACTCCAGATTCTTGTAATTTTCACCCCTTCTTTTAATCAATAAAAAACTGTCTCATAAATCATCGAAGCCATTGTATTTGTTTTAAATTTTTTTTAAGGATTAATGTGAAATATCAGCTTAGTCGGATATGATAAAGGCTTCTACGCCCAATTTGCTGATAGAGCAAAAAAATGGTCAAGACATAACTAAAAACCGGCAGATTTTTTACGTCTCTTAAAAATATGATAAAAAATTGTTTGGCTTTAATCATTTATGTGAAATTCCAAAGTAGTTCCCACAAAACGCGATTTACATTTTTAGTGTTGACCAAATAGTGTACCATAGCAGGGCTCTATTTCAATAGTAGTACGCATCAAATGGTAATATAATACATGAATAAGAAAAAAAATACCTCCTCTATCCCACAAAAATTTCCCATTTAGTACAATTTACAAAATGTATATTGTAGTTCACAATATTTGTTGTGATTGTAAAAAACTTTGTCTAATACAATTAAGTGACATGTATATCAAATAAGCAAGGATGAGGGCGGCTATCACTGTAAGAATTTTAGAATATGCAATTATTATATGCAAACAAAAAAATTAACCCTAACTTATATAGACTCGCCACCGATAGATTTTTTGCTATATACTAGTCTTAAATTCTCTATTTTTTTCAAGAAAGGAAACCCAAAATAGTATTTTGAAACTAAATTCAATGGCCCAAAGTGAAATAATATAAAGGAAGAGGTCTAATTAGAAAAAAAATTCTACACTTTAAACTAAAATAACTTAACATAAGACAACTTAACCTAAAAAAAACAATTTAACCTAAAAAATTAAGGAATATTTAAATATTCATACTCTTTATCCATACCATGTAAGAATTCATCCTGCTTATTTTTTATACTTATGTTTTCATCCTTCCATTATGTAAATTACCCTTATTACCCTTTTACACTATTTTATAATATATATACACACATAGTAAGCTTCTAATAAGGGCGCTCTTACCGTATTACGGTAAGAGCTTCCCCTTTTTCTTATTTTTTCTGACCAAATTTTGATGATCCGAGCCACTCAATGTGTTCAGAACGTGATTTTAAGGATACTCGCGAGAAATCAGCAAAAAAAATGACAAGGGCTTGATTTGAGCAATTTTTATTTGAACCGTTCGATAAAATACAAACAAAAACTGCTCGGATCAAGCCCTTTTTGGTCTTTTTTTTTCTTTCTAATTGTTAGCGAGTACCTTTAAAATCACGTTCTGAACACATTGAGCGGCTCGGATCATTGCAAATTGGTCGGGAAAGGGACGTCCTTACCGTAATACAGTAAGAGCGCCCTTATTAGAAGTTTTGTGTGTGTGTGTGTGTGTGTGTATATATATATATATATATATATATATATATATATATATATATATATATATATATATAGAGAGAGAGAGAGAGAGAGAGAGAGAGAGAGAGAGAGAGAGAGAGTGTGTGCGCGTGTGCGTGTGTGTGTGTGTGTGTTTTACTGTTTCCTAAATTTGTGGTATTTTAATGAATATGGAAGCATATGCAATTAGGTGAGATATAAAAGGGGAAGAGAGGAAGATTTTCAAATATTCCAACAAATCCCACTGATTTCTCGTTCCCTTTAGTGCGGACATTATCTTAAGTTCAATCCGGTTTTAGTTTCATGGTAAATTATTTGTATCATTTACCATGAAACGGGTTTTTCTATTATGTCCATTTCATGCTAAATCATTTGCACCGTCCCCATGAAATGCCTGTTCGAATCATGAACAAAACTTAATGTATCTATGGTGTCTTACGTCTAAGCAGATTTTGCTTTTCTTCCCACTGCATTTATGACGGTTTTAATTTTCAAGATAAATTATTTGCATCATTTACCATGAAAACGGATTTGTCTGTTATCCCCATTTCAATTGACCATCAAGTTGCACCACTTGACAATGAATTATGGTTCGCAACCTTATTTAATGAAAAATGGACTATTTTCCATCAAAACTGGTATTGCGGTATATAACATGATAAGTTGACCATATTTTTTGCATGTATTGATCAAGCTAAATTGCTTATCCACAAATGTCATATTTTTAATTTCATGAAACATGGTAAAATTACCATCAAAACATGTATTAACATGATTAAATTACCATCACGATTTCAGCGTTTCATGACCATTCCTAATCTAGCTTGAAATCGATTTAACAAACATGACATACTCCCAAAATAATATCATTGAAATCATGAAATATAACCCACACAATTAAGAATCAAATTCATTTGGCAAACATGACATAATTACATCATGACGTGCTTCCAAACAACAAACCCAACACAAACTCTTTCAAACTCGACTGTGGCAACAATGTATGGGTGGGTTAACCCGAAACACGAACTTTTTCAAACTTGAACACGATGAAGCTCGGATCGACTCATTTTGCACCCCTTGAATGAGCAATCAGACACATACACAAATTCAAATAACCTAAAACCATGAAATATCCAGACCAAAAGGAACCGAAAAAGAGAGGTTAAAACCCACCTCAGCTTGGTAATCGTGGTGCTTACCAGAGGCCTTGGGGTCTTCTTTCTCCTCAATGACGGCCCCATCGGCGGCCTCACATCAAACCACCAGCCCTGTCTCTTTCCTCTCGACCTTCCACTTCGGTCCGGATTTAGAGAAGCTGTTTCCGATGGAGGGTGGGATGGAGGATGGCGACATGGATGCAGCGTACAGAGACGGAGATGCGAGGGATGGTAACGGGGATGCGGAGGACATCGACGAGGATGCACGGTGGGGATGGGGACAAATTTGTGGCGGTTATGGCCGACGAGGTGTTCAAACTCATTGTGATAGCCTGCTCGCCGGTTGAGGGGGGGGGGGGGGGGGGCTGGTCACAATTTATAAGGAATGATCCATCCTACTTGTACAAGGCCTTTTAAAGTAGTGAGGGCGGGCCAAAGAACGTAGGAACTTCACAGTTAAGCGTGCTCATCTTGGGGTAGTCCAGGGATGGGTGACCATACTGGAAAGTCTACGGTCTTTAGGCGTCTAAAGCGGACAATATTGTACAAAGATGGATGAGATCGTCGTGGGCACGCGGCCGCACCGGCTCGGGCCCGCATAGGGCGCCGTGCGAGGGGCGGGGCTGGGCGTGACACTCATGTCCATTTATGGATTCCAAAACCCATTTTAGAAATATTCAAATTTCTAATGGGGTTTCCATTTTGTGGGGATCAGATAAGGATGGGAGGAGTAATTCATGGGCCTAATTTATTGCTGGGATTTGAAATCTTATGATTTCATCCCAACTTTCGGTTATATATTCGGAGGAGTAATTCATGGGCCTAATTTATTGCTGGAATTTGAAATTTTATGATTTCATCCCACTTTCGGTTTTATATATATATAAGGGCATTTTTGGGATTAAAAAAGAGTGGGGATGAAAACATAAGTGCCAAAATTGAGCAGGATGAAAACCTAAAGAGAGTGGATTCTGAGGATGATTCTTTAAGTATCCCAAAAATTAAACAAGTTAGTAGTAAACCAAAAGAGTTAGTACTATGCACGACTCGACACAATTCAAAAAGAACGATTTAAGATGCCTCAATTTAGTAGATAAATTAAATTAAAGTTAGTATTTTTTGTATTCTATGTGCAAATGACAAATATCATTTACTATGCTATTTTAATTTTTTCTAGAATCGATGACTATTTATAATGCAATGCTTTTTTATTTTTTTTTATTTTATGTTTATAGAGTATAAATTCTCGCCGTAACAGTCCAAGGATAAATTCCAAACCCATTGCCTTAGAGCCCGTTCCAGAAAACAAATAAGAACTTATTTTTTGTCCAATAATAAGGGTTGTTCCAAAAAAATAAGAAGGTGGTACTTATTTTTTCAGAATTTACATAGGTACCAATGGGCGCCGGGAGGGAAATCGTACCGACGGCCGCGCCGGGCCGTCTCCGGCCACCGGACGGCCAATCCGAGCCGTCCAAAAATTCAAAAAAAAAAAACCGAGGGGGCCCTTGGCGGGAATCAACGACATCCGAGGTGTGTAAGGTGCTTGATCCGAGCACTCATTTTTCGTGTAGGGTGCTTGATCATATATACATGGAAAAGGGGTGCTTGGATCAAGCACCCTACACATCTCGGATGTCGTTGATTCTTGAGTTAGCCCCCTTGTTTTTTTTTTATAGAATTTTTGGACGGCTCGGATCGGCCGTCCGGTGGCCGGAGACGGCCCAGCGCGGCCGGTAGTATGATTTCCCTCCGTCAGCGCCCATTATCATAGCAACAGTCTTATTTTTTGTACAAGGCAACTTCAAGCTCAAAAATCATGTGTTTACGCAAATAATTTTCCTACCACTATGGATCTTGTTTAATAGATTTCATTGAGATCTTTAATATGGTGCAAAAAAAATTGAATTTTTTTTTTCATTTATATTATTTTTGAGTTTGAAAATGTGAAATGAATTTTTTATTTGGGTTTTGTGGAATGACCCTTCTTATTTTTTAATGAGAAGTGGCAAAATAAATACTTATTTTTTAAGAAGGTTTTCGAAACAGAACCTTAGTTTGTCCATGATCCTTTGAAGCCACAAGAACTTCTTACAATTTTTTTTTAATTCGCGATTTGCTGTATAATTTCAAACCACAAGCAACTCTCTATCCATTCAACTACGCATATGCATGCAACTATCTACCGTACATGACTCTAACAAAATGCTCAAAATCTCTCACATATGAACTTGGAACATCAAAACCTTGATCCATTTTAAAGAACAAGGTACAATGGAAGCTCTCAGAGCCTCCTCTTTTTCTTCATTTCAATTCACAACGATCCCACCTAGACTCCCCAGACCCCAATTCCAGAAACCCATGTTGAATTTTCCAATCAACCATCGACCCAATTCATCTTTCTCATCAATCCACCACAACAAACTAGAATCCAGGCTTTTTACAGCCACATCGCCAACCGTTTCCGCAGAATTTGCCGACCCACCTGAACAAGAACTTGAATTTGACAGCCAGGGAGAAAAGTTCGACTGGTTTGCTCAGTGGTACCCGGTTATGCCGGTGTGTGACCTGGACAAGAGGGTCCCGCACGCAAAGAAAGTGTTGGGTCTCGATGTGGTGGTGTGGTGGGATAGGAATGAGAATGCGTGGAAGGTTTTTGATGATAGGTGCCCTCACAGGTTGGCTCCATTGTCTGAAGGAAGGATTGATCAGTGGGGGAGGTTGCAATGTGTGTACCATGGTTGGTGTTTCAGTGGCTCTGGTGATTGCAAATTCATTCCTCAGGCACCCCCAGAAGGTCCTCCGGTAATAATCCTTCGAATGAAAACTCTGCTATTGTCAAATTCCTCAAGGACCTCAATCCATTTTTTGGCAATTATGGTGGATTAATTTCATTGGCTGGTTGTTAGTCTATTATATCTCATATCTGTGTGGACTTGTGCTATGCATGTGATGGAAATTCATTTTCCCCCTCCTTCCTTCCTCTATGGTTTTTATGTACTCTATCTGTATCATGTTTGATCATCCCTCTTTGCTTGACGTGGCTTATTTGGAGAGAGAGGGATAATAGATTCTTGGATGGGTGGAGAGGCCTATGTTTGGGGGCTTAAGAGTCTTTGTCTTTCTACCTTGCATAGTTGGGAGACGAGGAGTGATATCCTACCTTCGACCTGTTTCGGGATATGATAGATGTTTCTGTGAGTATAGAGTGGAGTAGAGGGGTTTTTCATTAGATTGGTTTTTAGGCTTCTTGATCTTTGGTAAGCTTCTTGTCCTTGGCCTACTATGGTACATGTCATCCCTCATGCTTTTTCTATATCTTTGTTTATTATCAACAAAATAAAATGTTTAATGTGGGATTCCAAGCAACACACGAAGAAGGTTGTGGTTTCTTAGGCAAAAATAATATCACATAATACTGAGTTGAGAAAATAACTATAAGAGTCAAAGCAATATGTTGAATGTAACTACTACAATGAATGCAACTATTGAACTTTGAAATGCAAGGGGAACCGTTAGAGATGTTGATGTGATCATACATGAAAATTAGAGCAATAGTTTTTTTTTTTTTTTTTGAAAGGATTCGAGCAATAGTTTGGATGAGGACATTCACAGGGAAGCTTGTGAATTTTCATCAAGACAGTTGACTTACAATTTGATGCCTTAAGCTCGTGGACTAGTTGAGTTTGAACACCTTGGTGCAAGAAAATGGGGATTGGTATGTATTTAAATAGGGTAGGATAAGCTTAGATATATACTAGGTAAGTTTATAATTATACTATTGTAAATTTGCAATGTTTTTCCTATCCTGGGATAATGGGATTGGCTCTTATCTTCCATAGCTACTTTTAAAGGGTTCCAAGTCAGTGTTTGGATCTTGGATATCTGAAATAAAATGACTGAAAAAGGTTAGGAAAACAAAACTTAGATTTTGGAGGGAAAAAACTTACCTTCTATTTTTTCCTCAAATCCAAGATCCAAACATAGCCAAATAAGGAGGTAATTGTTTGGTCTAAATATGCTACGGGCCCTTTTTTTTTTTTCTTTCCCCTTGTAAGGTTTTTAATATGTTAGCTTTAAATTCATTATCTTTTGCTTGTAACCTTTCTGGAATTTATATTAGAAGAACTCCATTGGGTTGTTACCTGGAGCACTTCGGAAGAAGCCTTGCGATGTTGTGATTAGTGTGATCCAATGTGCACATTGATTAGATGCTCATGCTAATGTTGAACCGTGCATATGAGTTTTTAGAAGATGAAAAACAATTATGCATCTCCTCTTTCTTTCAAGAGTTTTAGTTTGATATTATTCAAGTTTAAACTGAATGTCTTCCTCAGTTTACCTCTCACGGCATTGTGTTTGGTTTATGTTTTGGTGTTAATGTAGTTACTGACATATGTGGTCTGTTCTGATATTCCGAAAAAAAAATGCAGGTCCACACATTCAAAAATGCATGTGTCGCTGTTTATCCCACTACAGTGCAGAATGACATTGTTTGGTTTTGGCCAAACTCTGATCCTCAATACAAAGATATCAGCACAAAGCAAAAACCCCCATATATGCCAGAATTGGATGACCCATCATATACTAAATCGATGGGGAATAGAGATATACCATATGGGTAAGCACAGATAAAGCCTACCATTTTTTCTATCCTTCTCATCTTCAAGCAGAAGATATGTACTGCTGGCTATTCAATTCTCTTGCTGTTGATTGAGTTGCTTGTATTGATCTTTTTGGAATATCTAGTCGAGACAAATCTTTCTTTCTAGTAGTTACTCTGAGTGTTGGGGATTAGTGTTGCATTATGAAGAAAAAATACCCCTAAAGAGAAGGAAGGAAAATAGTAATTTTTTTTACCCCGTGATTGGCTTGAATCTTTGTGAAACTTCTGATTGGTTTTTTTATCCTGCGAAAGTCATTAGAGTTAGTTGTAGTTAGTGAGGTTTCGAACTCAGTCAAATGCATGGGAGTACATGGTGCCAACCCACTCCACTTGCGAAGCTTCTGAATGTCATTGCAACATATATGTAAGGTTCTCTGCAAAATATTCCATTTCTGTTTCCGCTTGAGTTCTTCTACTTCTTATATATCCTGCTCATATTCTCAGGTATGAGGTTTTGATTGAAAATCTTATGGACCCTGCTCATGTTCCATATGCACATTACGGAATAATGCAAATTCCAAGACCTAAAAACAGATAAGTACTCCAAATAGAATAATTTAAGTTACAATTTACACTTTTTCATTCCTACATTTAGCTGAGAACTATCTTTATTTCACTGTGAAGGCCGATAGAGAAGGGGGCCGACCACTTGATATGAGCATAAAGAAATCCGACCTTAATGGTTTTATTGCAAGGCAGGAGGCGGGCTACAGTAGATTTATCGCACCTTGTATTTTTTCTGCTTTTACTTCTCTTGCTGCTGATCAAAGTAATGGATCTGCGTCTTCAGCTGGGACGAAAGAGGTAAACAAGCCAATCTGTTTCATTACATCAACTTGATAGTTTTACTTTGTTGCTTTACTTTTGCCTTCTATGTGCAACTCAAGTCTTTTGTTTTCAGATCTAGTTTTTCTTTTCTATTATTTCTACTACTCCCCTCCCTCCCAATTTGTTTGTCCATTTTTAAAGAATTTATTTATAACGCAACACAAGCTTGAACTTTCCAAAAGTGGCTTTAATTCAAGTTGGACTTGTCAATTCAGTTCAAGAGAAGGGCAAATAGACTGGGACAATAGGAGTATCTCTTTCTTTTATGCATCTTGGCTTTGATTTGGAACACAAGCTAATATCCTTACCTATATTCAGGAGCCATCTTCACCTGCGGCACAGCGCAGACTTGCTCTAATTTTCATATGTGTTCCAGTCAGTCCGGGTAATAGCAGATTGATATGGACTTTTCCGAGAAACTTTGGAGTTTGGATTGATCGAATTGTTCCACGATGGCTGTTTCATGTTGGTCAAAACTTGATTTTAGATTCAGATCTTTATCTTCTACATTTGGAGGTAGCTTCTAACTTCTATCTCTTTCCGTATTACTCAAAGAATCTATTTGCCACCAATGCAGCTTGTTCATTTGATTCTTTTTTTCTGTTCTTGAAGTTTGATCAATAACAGAAGATGTCTGCTACAATCATGATGACTATACTGAGTGGGGACAAATTAGAAAACCTAAATTTGTCAGTTACATTTGGGGTTATATGTTCACTCCGAGTGCATCTGATCAACTCAAACTAGCGACAAACATAGCATTACAACTCGTTATGTTCACTTGCACAAATGCATCATGTCATTCAACTCTATTTGGGGCGTTATATTTCACAAACGCATCATGTCATTCAACTCTATTCAGGGCGTTATATTTCACCCGAAAAGTTAAAGCATTGTCAATCACATCAATTCTTGCACAAATGTCCCTCTGTGAATCAAAAAGAGACTCAGAGAAACGTTTTACTGTAATAAGCAGACAATTTATGACTCCTTTACCTACTTTTCAGGAACGAAAGATAATGGACATTGGTCTCTCCAATTGGCAGAAAGCTTGTTTTGTTCCAACAAAGTCGGATGCCCTGGTTGTTGGTTTTAGAAGGTGGTTGAACAAGTATGCAGGTGGTCAAGTTGATTGGGGAACCAAGTTCAGTGGAGCCCTTCCCCCTTCTCTGCCAAGAGAACAGCTACTGGACAGGTAACTGTCTATAGCTCGAAGCAACTACTGGCAAAAGAAATGGTTTTGTTCATATGTTATCCATTTCCGGAAGACTATTAAAACTGGATTTGGAAAATTTCTTCGAAATTTTTCTTTCAAGATTTTTTCTTTGTGGAAACAACCTATTTTGCAGAAAACACCAAAAGTCGTTCTCGCATTGATATGGAAACAATGAGTGGTTTTTTTTAACCCTTTTCATTGTTTTTGTTCCCGTAAATGAAGAAAACAAAGAAAAATGTGAGAATTTTTAAAAAGCCATGAAATAATTTGGCACATCACAAGTAACAATATTCCAAAGTACCGAAAAAAGAAAAAAAAAACATCACAAGTAACATTCCAGTGCTGCTAACTTAAATGGAATCCATTGAAGTATTGGAATCATGACCAGCCTCTTTTTAATTGCTGAGAAGGAGGATGATAAACTTGTATCAGCTGAGGCCAGTGTCCAACCCCAAGTTGGTCTTTCATGTGTTTTTTTAAGGCAATCAAATAGAGATAACAGAAAACAAATCCGCAATTGCAGAATGGAAATTCGTTTTCGTGCTATATGAGATCTAACAAATTTCAGCAGGCCAAAAAATGCACACCATATCGAATTTCCTAAACTTTGGAGAGTTTTATGATCCTTATCTTAATTGGTCCAGGTATTGGTCCCATGTCGTGAATTGCAGCAGCTGCAGGGTTGCATATAAAGGTCTTAATGTGGTTGAGGTTGTGTTACTAGTTATCGCCTTCGCTACTATTGGGATCGTTGCCGCAGTAAAGCAGGAAATATTATCATCGGCCGCGCGCAATACTCTAGTTGTGATAGCAGTTCTGTGCTTTGTGGGTTCAAGGTGGTTGTCTCACTTTGTCTACAAAAATTTCCATTTCCATGACTATAACCATGCCCTTCGCTGAGACTCTGTTCCGGATACATTAGTTTGATACCGCGGTATTTGTATATGTACACTGACACGAACGCTACCCGATTATAGTTTGTACGAAAATATGATTAGGAAAAAAAACTTGTCGAGAAAGTACAAAATTTATCGAGTTCTTGTTGTTAAGTTGATATCTATAGCTGCTGTGCTGCTTCTAAAATTTAGCAAATTAGGATGTTGAAGTCTCTGGTGTTCTAGTTTTGTCCGTGTTCGGGCTCTCCGCCCCGAACCCATAGGATTAGTTTTAGGGCTCCCCGCCCTGAACCCGCTCCGATGACATAGGAAGAATTCTGTTCACCCTAGCAAGGGTGTCCTCGTTTCGAGCCTCACTTCAATGATCAAAGACATTTTAATTGTCAAAAGACCCTATTAAAAATCAGCTCAATTGATTAAACGATTTAGAAAAAACTGAGAGTGCCGGGTAATTTCCTATGCCAAACAGGTCTAATTACCTCGTCAAGGCCTCACGATGTATTAACCGGTTTGCACACTTGATATTTGATTATTTGACGAAACTAGTAGTTAAATGATTACTTTATAATAAGCCTAATACTATCTCACACTTTTTGAAATTACACAATCCAATTTATGTTTAACTCGGGCTGTAAAACTATAGTTAAGCACCAAATAGAGTCTCATAAAATAAGAAATTTTTCGGTGCTGGGTGGGTATATCCCACGTGATGTCTACTTGGTATATTCGGGCCGTCCAATGCACTTTTAGACGGCCCAGATTGAAACCCTCTCTCTCCTCCCATTCCACCACTTTCTCTCTCCAAATTCGAGCTGTCCAAAATCGCAATGAATAGTTCGGATATACCAAGCGGACACCACGTGATATCCACCACCCGGCACGGAAAAATTCTTCCTCATTAAATACATAGTCTTACCTGAACATCGGACAGTCATGTACGGTCAAACAAATAAAAATGCTAGCACTACAAGATTTTCACCCACTCAGATAATCAACGGCTCCGTGAAAAAAAAAAGAAAAGAAAAAGATAATCAACGGCTCGGATTTTAATCCTTACATCTGACGGTTTATATTTTCACCCATTTAGATTAGATCCGAGCCTACATGCCGAGATGAGAGGACCGAATGGGCCGCTCGACACCGCTGCCCAAGCATGGGGTAGCATCTCCCATCCGCTATTCAAATCTATATTATAAAAGGGGACCACCGAGCACGTGTTTGGCCTAGACAAAAAAATTATCATTGTGTCAAATTTTAATTTTCCCTAATTACTCTTAACATTCTATAACCGCAAGGTTAAAAATGGCAATTTAAGCCAAACACTAAACAGCACACGTACTATTTGGGATGGGCATTGTGTCGTGGCATTTTGTGTTTCGTGTTATTTCGGGTTCGTGTCAAAACACCGGTTAACATAAACGTGTCAAATATTTTGACACTAACCCAACCTACTTAAAATCGTGTCATGTTCGAGTTGACACTATTAAGACCCTTTTAATTTTTTAATATTTATATAAAATTATATACTTTCCAATGTTTTGAACGAACTCTTTACTTAATTCAATGCAAAAATTTAAGATATATTTTATACCATTAGAATCATAGAAACGATAATACCGGCCAAATTATGACATTGAAAAATACCTCAAGTCACAACTAAACATAAGTTGTACGATTTTCAGCTAAAATAATAAAAAAGTATCAACAACAATAGAATAAGTCTATATAAATTTTAAGCTAAAAGACTAGGCCTAAATAATGAAAAATAATAATTTCAATAAGCCTAAATATATTTAATTAATTTTGGACTCTTTAGTATGAAAACTCGAGTAAATAAGTGATTAGGAAATTAGATATTTAACTGGTTTTGATTTAAAGAAAAATCTCTTGCTTCAAGGACTGAAAAAGGCGCTTACAGTGGGGGATTGATGCTTGTTTTACCCGCCCAAACACATCCGAGCGGACGAGCTCAAAGGGCTCTTTAGGAGGCGTTGAGTGGTCAGATCTTTTCTCCCGTATTGATCTACGACCAACCTGTGGGAAGCAGATAAAATAGTATAGTACTAAGGCCCTATTCCAGAAACCTTCTTAAAAAATAAGCAACTTATTTCACATTTTCAAACTCAAAAATAATATAAATGAAAAATAATTTTTCAATTTTTTTTTGCATCGTATAAAAGATCTTGATAAGATATTTCAAATAAGATCTATATTGCATATTTTTAGATTTTAATAAATTTATAATTTTTGAGCTTAAAATTGTCTTCTTAAAAAATAAGAGCTTTTTTTGCATTTTGGAACAAGGCCTAATAAAAAAAGAGTTCTTCCTTGGCCGGTGCAGGGGGCCGGTCTCGAGGCCTTTCTACACAGATCCCAACCCCACCTAAAACTTCTTTGACCACGCCCTAGAAGCCCCTTTTTGAGCCCTTATTTCATTCGTTCCTCACGTCAGGAATGGCGGGATGCTCACTTCTTACGACTCCGAAATGGGTCCTAATAGTATACATGTCGTATCTTTCCATAATTATATTGATATGTGTTTCAATGCCAAAATAAATATGGATATGTTTCTATACACGCTAACCATGCATGATTTTGAAAAATCAAATCTCCTAGTAATTAGGAAATTCAGATGAATCAAAACTAAGCGTGCCGTGTTGTGTCATTTTGGGTTAATGTGTCGACACGAAAAATTAAACAGTTATCCGTGTCTTAATTGAGTTATGCGAGTCAAATTCGTGTTTGACCCATTTAATTATCGTGTTGGCGGGTCGTGTCATATTCGTGTTCGTGTCAAAAAATAGTTGACCCAAACCCTCTAACTTTATATTGTGTTAATGAGTCGTATCCGAAATTCCCACCCCTACGTACAATAACTGCTCCACCTAGCTACAGAAAACACAATCATTCTATAACCACAAATATTTATACAAATCCATTTCACACACTACACCTCTAGTGTGTGTAGGCCGAGGGCGTATCCCAACCAGTTTGGTCCAGTTAAGACTGATTGTGGGCCTTTTTCTGGACCAAAAAAATAATCAGAATTGTTCACCTTTTAGAGCATGTTGAGAACATTGATCACGCCAAAAATCACGTTGATCGGATATAGTTTGACATGATTTTAAAATGCATTAAGTTTGTAAAAATAAAAGTGTGTAACACAGGATTACAACCCATTTGACACAATTATTTAAAGATTAATGCATTTCGAAAATATGTCAAACGATATCCGATCAACATGATTTTTGGCGTGGTCAACGTTCTCGACGAGCTCTAAAAAGTGAACAATTTCGATCATTTCGGGCCCACAATCAGTCTTAACTGGACCAAATTAGTCCCAATCCAAATTGGTTGGGATACGACCCCGTGTAGGCGGTGGGCTCCACTAAAAAATATGAGTATGTGTAAAATGTGTGTGTTAGTATTTGTGGTTAAATAATAATAGTAGAAAAAACAGTTTCCTTCTTCATGTTCTGATATTCTGATGCAAGGATTTCTACTAAAAAATGTATTTTCTCCGTCCCAAATTGGATGTCCGTTATTGATATTCATGTTAATTTCAATTCCTTATATCATTCAATATGAATCTCAAAAAATATGTAATATAGGTCTTGTTTGATAGTTCTCGATTAGTTCTATAATACAAAATTTTGAAAATCATTAAAATATTATAAATTGAAATATATAAGAGATGAAAAATGACATAAATTTAAAAAATTGTCATCATTTTTAAGACGGAGGGAGTAGATTCTCATGTTTTTCCTACTTTACGTCTTTACCTATCATCTACCATTTGTTCTCTCTTACTAGCTAGGCTTTTTAATCCAACTAGTACTTCTGTACCATTTGGGCTCGCAAATTGCTTTTCCCACCCTACTTGACACACATACACTCCATGAGTCCCATGCCAAAAGTACGAAATACCTCTCCCATTTAATTAAGGGGGTGTTTTCGGTAGTGAAATTTTTTGTAGATTTTAATTTGTGGTGGAGAAGTTGTAAGGTGTTTCTGTAACGCCCTGATTTTTCAAAAAATTTTGAGGGCAATATAAAATAACTTTTTAAGAAAAATATTGCTAATCAAGTATAATTTACCCAAAATAGAGGTTTAATCATTATAATCCCAAGATAGATTTACTGAATCAAAATACATTAGCTTTAAAGCCGACTCTAAGCTTAATACGGATTTCAAGCATACCCGATCTCCGCTCATCGTTTTCCTCCTGTCACAAAACCGCTCCACCATTGAATCCTGTACCCACTGGCAAATTGATCGCCGAAGCAACCGATTTGCCAAGATACAGGCGTATCCGTGAGTGATAAATCACGCAGTAGAATAATCCAACCCAACTATCCCTTTTACTTTACAGCTAGCAAGCAAACGAAATAATATCGATGCGGAAGAATTAAACAAAAATTTCACACATAATCGATTTATTACTATCCATTAGCCTGACGTGTGATCTAAGATCTCAACCGCTAGTCATGTCCTGTCCCATGAGATCACTTCTTTTTGCTGTCACAAATACACCTAAGTTATATACTGAGTATGTATCCCAATAACCACAAACAAAGGGAAAGCTTATCATGCCATTACATAACTAGGATTTGCCTATCTTAATCATCACTTCACAATCATCACTGGACTCTCGCCAGTTTCAAATCATCATTGGACTACTCGCCAGTTTATCAATTCACATCTCACAATCCGCCTGCACGCAATCTCTAACATCGTAAACCTTTTCAATTTATCTATTACATAACACCGTCTAGGTGAATTCTATCCGCATACCACCCCATATCTCTAGGGTTCAATCTAACATATAAATCAAGAGTCAGAGCAATATATAAATAATCAAAATGATAATTGAAATAATTAATAAGCGTAAAAATCACGTAACTTTTTATGAATCGGCCGTTGCCCTTAATCTTGTATGTCCCAAAAGTTAACAATTAAGCAAGAAACTTTTATCTAATTATTAAGAAGGAAAATAATAATTTTGGTCAAAAATTAGTAAGCCTAGGCTTATACTAGTTTTATTTAAGAATTAGATAGATTAATAACCATAATAAATACAAAATAAATAGTTAATACTATTAAATGAAGTAGCATGACCTTAAAACGAGTCATGCGGTCCTATGCAACATGTTCGAGTATCAAAAGTTGAATCCGGAGGGTCGTGGGATTATTTAAAATAAAGATATTAACGAAAGTTGCCGAAAGTAAAATAAATAGATACTCCCTCCGTTCCTTTTTTTGTGTCCAGTATTCCATTTTGGGCTGTCCCTTAATAAGTGTCCATTTTGTAAAGTTAGTGGGGTAAAAGTTGGTGTATTGTCTATTTTGTCCCTAAAAGTAGATTTTATTTTGAAAAGTTAGTGAGTAAAAGTGTAATGATAATGGGTAAGTAGGAAAAGTGGAGGAAAAAGATGATGTGAAAGGTATAATGATGATGTCTTTTTAATAAGTTGGAGTTACGAAGCAGGACACTTAAAAAGGGACGGAGGGAGTAATAAATAATCTAATAAATAAAATATGTTGAGATTTAACAAAGTTTCATCTTAGGAAAGTAAAGAGTTTAAAAAAAAATATTCGGGCATTAATGACATGGTTTATGAGGTTGTAAAGATTTTTCGTTTGTAAACTTAGAAAAAAATAACTAATAAATAATTTATACATAGGTAATTAAATAAAAAAATTGATTTTAACAATATATGATCTTTGAGGTACGATGAGTCTAAGAAAATTAGTTCGAGTGTAAAAAAATCGGGTTTGGAAGGTCGCAAAATAGTTTCGAACCAAAAAAGTACATACGACAAAGTTTGACCATTGACCTTGTGGCTCGCAAGGTCAGAAGATTTGGTTCTTGCGGCTGGGCCCCCCGAAGGCCGCGGCCGCAAGGTCGCGACTGGAATTTTTCTTTTGTTCGTTTGGCTACGGTTTCGTGCATGGGTTCGCATGGGCTATGTTTTAGACCTAAAAATACATAAATATATTTAGAGGAGGTTGGATAGGATTATAATACCTTGGGTTGATCGAATTGAATCAAAAACCGAAACTTTGAATTTGGAGAAGATGACTTCGGGTTTGGCTATGGGAGAACCTTGGGATTGAATTGGTCCTTGTTTGGTGATGCTATGGGTTGTAGGTAGTGACTGGTAGGATTGAATTGAGTTTCGGTTGGGTTTAGGTACAAAATTCACTTTTCTCTCTCTCACTTTCTCTCTTTAAAACTCCATAGTTTGGAGCTTGAGTTGGCCACAGTTTTCTCTTGATTCTTACTCACTGGAGTGTGGAGGGTGTAGCGGTGTGCTTGTGGGCCGAAGTGGTGGGGAATTTATATGTGAATTTTGGAAGAGAAAGATAAGATCGATTTTAATGGAGTTGGGTTCATGGGACTAGGAATGAACGAATTGGGGCTGAATTTGGGGTTAGCCTTGAATTCGGATTTTTCTTGGGGATGAAGGAATTTTTCGGTTTGTGCGACGGGGGATGAACTTGGTTTTTCTTGAAGGGGAAGGAATGAATGGAGTAATGGCTAGAGAGAGAGGGAGTTGTGGGAGAGAGAGACTATGTAGGAGAGTGAGAGGCAATAGAGTGAGGTACGAGAGAGAGTGAGAGTGGCCAAAAAAAAAAAAAAATGCATGCAAGCATGTGTATATTATGGAGGAAAAAAAGAAAGAAATGAATACTATTATTATTATTATAGAAAAATAGGGTTGAAAATCCAGGTCGTTACAGTTTCCGGTAGTAAATAAGTTGTTGAAAAATGTAAAGTTATTTTTGATAGTGAATAAGTTGATGGGTTTGTGAATAGAGTAACTGTAGCAAAAAAAAAATTTGTTGACAAATTTTTTGTTAGCGGAAACGAGATGATAAAATGCTGAAAATTTTTTGTTAGTGGAAACGAAATGGTAAAATGCATTAAGTTTTTTTTGTGGTTTTTGTTAGTGAAAACACCCCATAAATTTCATTTTTATTTAATTTTTTAATTCCTTTATTTTCTTTTTTAAATTCATTTAATTAATTAATTAATTAATTTTCTTTTTTTTCTCTCTATATCTTTTATCTCTTTTATTTATTGAATTTTTTTTTCTATTTATCTCTTTCTATCTCTTTCTTTTTTTTCCTTCAACCTCACTATTGCAATGTGCGTACCGATATAAGAAAATTAACATATCTCAGGACTTAATCGAACAACGTTGATAATTTTGGGTAGTTTAAAATGTGCTCGGGACAATTACAGTACTGCAAAGATCAGTCTATTTTATCACCGAATTTGAGAAGCCGAAAATGTTGATCTGTGTGCCAATTAATAAATGTGGTCTATTATTAGTTCAAAAAAAAAAAGACTAGACAAAATGGAACAAAAGTATTGATTCGTGTGCCAAGGATATTTATTTAATATTTTTTATATCTTTTTCTCTTTTATTTATTTAATATTATTTAAGTGCTCTGATTTTCAATCCGGTTGAACCGGTGCAAAAATTTTATTTTATTTTATCATTTTATCCTAGATGGTTGTAATGAATTTTTGGCTCTAAGGCCTATCAACAAGCACCCTAAGGCTCCTTATTTAGTTTCAGGGCTCTCTTAGGATGCCCATTGAAAGGTCTTAGAGCCAAAAATTCATTATGATCATTTACGATAAAATGATCAAAAAAATAAGATATTCGTACCGGTTCAACCGGATTGAAAATCCAAACAATTATTTTTTTTACACTGTTTATATATTAAAAAATATAGTTAAAAAATTAAGTGTTTGAATTTTCAATTTGTTTGAACCGGTGCAAAGATCTTATTTTTTGATCATTTTATCTTAAATGGTCATAATGAATTTTTGGCTCTAAGGTCTTCCAATGGGTACCCTAAGAGAGCCTTGAAATTAAATAAGGAGTCTTAGGGTGCTCGTTGAAAGGCATTAGAGCCAAAATTTTATTACGATAATTTAAAATAAAATGATAAAAAAAATAAGATCTTCACACCGGTTCAACCGGACTGAAAATTGAAGCTTAATTTTTTAATCATATTTTTTAAACCCAAATAAAAAACCAACGAATGAAATCAAAATCCTTAAATGCATAGAAGAGTGGGAGGTATTGGCTCACAATTTGTGAAATAAGGCTGGGTTACTCAACTGGAGGAAATATTGATTATAATTTATATTTTTATACATTTTCATGTATTGTCAATATTTACTCAATTATAATAAAATTAAATTTCGTTTAAATTTATTATTATTGAATAGAAATTTTATTTATTTATTATTTATTGTTCAAACAAATTAATTAACCAATTAAAATAATATAAAATTCTTAAATATAAAGTCAAATTTAATTGAAAATATGATTTGAGTTAACTAAATTAAAATTAAATAAGTAATTAAATAAATAAACATAAAAAATTAAGTAAATAAATAAATAAAGAATTTAGTTAGAGGGGCGAGGGTATTTTTGTCAAGGGTGGGGGTATTTCTGTCAAGGGTGGGGTCGCTCTGTGTCTGTGTGTGTGTGTGTGTGTGTGTGTGTGTGTGTGGGGGGGGGGGGGGGGGAAGTAGCTCTCCTTTTTCAACTGGCACATCTTTTTCTCATACTTTTCTTGGACGAGGGAGCTCTGCTGTGCCAGGAGGCACAGCACCCCCTACCCACACCCAAAAACGGTAGCATTTTGAAGGGGAAAAAATTTGATCCTCCCTATTTGCAATCCTATGGAGCAGAAACGTGATTATAAGAGCCTTAGAGATAAAATTTAATTATGTCTCTTTAGAATAATATGATCAGATAATAGGATCTTCACACTGGTTTAAACGGATTGAAAATTGGAGCAGATAATTTTTTAACTGTATTTTTAATATATAAACAATCTAAAAAAATTTAGTGCTCTATTTTTTAATCCGTTTAAACAAATGCGAATATCTTATTATTCTAAAAAGACATAATTAACTTTTTTTTTATCTTTAAGGCTCTAATAATAATGTTTTTGCTCCATAGGATCCTAAATAAAAAGCAGAAACTTAATTATAAGAGTTCGAGAGACAAAAGTTAATTATGATCCTTTAGAATAATATGTTCAGAATAATAAGATATTCGCACTTGTTCAAACGGATTAAAAATTGGAACACTTAATTTTTTTTGATTGTTAATATATTAAAAATACAGTTAAAAAATTATCTGTTCCAATTTTCAATCCGTTTGAGCCAGTGTGAAGATCTTATTATTCTGATCATATTATTCTAAAGAGACATAATTAAATTTTATCTCTAAGGCTCTTATAATCACGTTTCTGCTCCATAGGATTGCAAATAGGAGGCTAAACTTTTTTTCCTTCCACACGCTACCGTTTTTGGGCGTGGGTAGGAGGTGTTGTGCCTCCTGGCACAGCAGAGTCCCCGCGTCCACTTTTCTTCCTTCCCAATTTCGTCAAACTCATACCTAGAGATGAAAAAATAAATTGGGTGACACTCTCATTTTCTCTAATGGCACTCTCCTTTTTTCTCCATCTCCATCACCTAATAAATACTACACAAGTTGGGTGTTTCTTTTATCCAGTAGCATTACTGTCTTTTTCTGCATTACGCCTTCCTTTGTTTATCAACGCTGCTACGGCCACCGACCGGTCAGCATCGATTGGGAATCGACGGGCACGCGAGATTCACTTTGGGTTCTGTACGAATGATCTGATCCGTTCAATAATTTTAAAAAAAATCGAGCGTCACACGGGACCCACTTCAGTTCCGTTCGACCGGAATGAGCCCTGCATGTCTGTTGATTCTCGATCGGTGCTTTGGCCGTCGGTGGCCTTAGCATTTTCGTTTGTTTATAGGATGTTTTTCATTCTCTCTCTGCACTTTCCATAACTAATTTAATTTATCCAGCTTGCCTAATTTTGACCATTACCATTTCCACCTTATGAAACGTGGACTCCTTTTGAAAATAATACTCCTCCCCGTTCCAAAATATTTGTTCGGTCTGCAAAATGAGAACTTAAAATTAATGCATTTCTTTCAAGAAAAAATTCAATTTTTTTTCATAAATTTAAAAAACTCATCGATATCTAGTGAATTGTTGAAAAAAATTGGAGTTTTTCTTGCAAAACTTATAATTATTTTTATGTCCTTTGCGGACCGGACAAACATTATGGGACGGAAGGAGTATTACCGAACGCCCCAAAAAATGTTTAAATGGTTGTTTAATTTTTTTTTTTATAAAAATACATTGCAAAAAACACTTACTGTGAAACACTGATGTGCTTTAAAAACCTAGAAGCCGGGGCATATGCGATGCATGCGTAAATCGAATTTTGTGCATTAGTGCATATTTTGTGAAAGTTCAACATGCACATGCATTATGTGTGTCCCAGCCTCTAGTGTTAATAATAGTCCAACGGCACTTACATTATGTACAGTAGTTCATTATAAATATCTTGGAAAAGCCAAACTAATCATCTAACTATTGTAAAACGAGAAAAACACAAAACAGTCGATGTCTTTCACCCCGACCCAAATATTGAATCTGACGCAAACACGACACTCGCAATTTGCTGTATATTCTTATCTAGAATCAGTAGTCTTAAAGGAGATAAAGTGCTATCCAACGATAAAAGACAACAAATACCAAAATGATCAGATGAACTCTAACAAAGTATGAACGTGCCAATAAACTTTCAAAAATTAAAGATCTGACAAACCACCACGAGTTGGCTCTCAAAAACATCATGTAGGGTATAATTTACTCTGGGATTCCGACCATCCCCTCAACTTCTCAATGATCCTCTAAAGCCACGAGAAGGAATTATAGTAGTACTCTTTCATTTTTTTCAAAGTGAATTTCAACCACTAGTTGCTCTTTTTAATTTCGGGTAAGTTTTCTTTGTCTCTATCATTTTCCTTTTTTCAATTCACGATTTGCTGTTTAATTTCAAACCACAAGCAGTTCGTCTCTCTATGCATCCTATTAGGCTCCGTTCATGTAAAAAATTTACCTAAAAACTTTTTTCAGTATTTTTTAAATTTTTTTTAACTTTTTGTTAAGTCTTTTGTCGTAATTTTTTGATTAGTTATTTGTCTCGACGAGAGAAATTAGAAAAATATAAAAATGTGGGCCGATTTTGAAAAAAATTCATATGAAACGACACTTAGATTAAAAAGATAGTTGTTTAGTACTTTTTTTGTCTTTAGTAATTTTTTTGCTTTTAATTATAATTTTATACCTTTAGACTCCTCACGGTTGAAACGGGTGATAAATTCAAAAAATATCACGTAAATATAACAAAAATTCAGATAAAACAAACAAACCACACAAAACAAAGAAAAAGAAAAAGTTTAGAGCACTTAAAACACATGCATGCAACAGTACTCTGTCTCCGACATACAGCACCAACTTGGAAAATCAAATCAAAACCCTGATCCATTGTGAGAACAAGGTTCAATGGAAGCTCTCAGAGCCTCCTCGTTTTCTTTATTTCAATTCACAACGATCCCAGCTAGACTTCCCAGACCCCGATTCGAAAAACCCATGTTGAATTTCCCAATCAACCATCGACCCAATTCATATATCTCATCAACGTCCCACCATAAAGAACCAGAATCCAGGCTTTTTACGGCCGCATCGCCGGCTGTTTCCACAGTAATCCATGACAGCCAACAAGGGGAGAAGTTCGACTGGTACGCGCAGTGGTATCCGATTATGCCGGTATGCGACCTGGACAAGAGGGTACCGCACGCAAAGAGAGTGATGGGTCTTGATGTGGTGGTGTGGTGGGATAGGAATGAGAGTGCCTGGAAGGTGCTTGATGATAGGTGCCCTCATAGGTTGGCTCCATTGTCTGAAGGAAGGATTGATCAGTGGGGGAGGTTGCAATGTGTGTACCATGGTTGGTGTTTCAATGGTTCTGGTGATTGTAAGTTCATTCCTCAGGCACCCCCAGAAGGACCTCCGGTAATACTCCTTCGAACCAACAATCTGCTATTGTGAATTCCTCAAGGATCTCAATCCATTTTTGGCAATTGTTGTTAATTTCATTGGCTGGTTATAATTAGACTACACCTTCGTTACCTGAAACACTGGATCATGCTGATCCCAGAAACTGGAACGGGAACGTGGTCTGTCACATGCTTAAATTGTGGTATTTTAGGGTAGGGTATAAATAACAAAGTTTGAACTAACTAGTATTTTTCTTGTTTTACAAATTAGAACTTCACTCATAAAGGTGGAGCAATAATTTGGATGAGAATCTACAAGAGAATCAGGTGAATTTTCGTCAAAGCTCTTGACTCCCAATTTGACAGCTTAAGCTTTTAGACTAGCGTGGGCACACGTCCCGGAAATCCTGGATTTTGGTTTTAAAATTGGGTGCGGCTCTTTTTGAAAAAGCGCGGTGAAACGTCTCGATTCAGAGTCGTCACTCGAGTTTTAGCGGTATGCACCCAAGGAACCGAACTCGAAAACGTTTGCTACGTTTGTTTGATTTTGAAAAAGGCGTAGACTGGTCCGTCGTCACCTTCGATATCTGAAGTTCGAGAGCCAGGTTACGAGAGGGGAAGGGTTTTATGGCACCCCTCTCGCCCAATCCGGAGATCGGTCTCTACTCAGGCATTTTTTGTAAAATGTTTGCATTTTTCTCTCATGGATCATTTCTTTAACCAGTTAGGGAGGGGGAACAGTTAATGGGGGTTAAAATTGTGACAAGCTGCAGTTATGTGACAAAAATGCTTATGGAGATGATTTGCTTACAATGATGAATATAGATTGAAAACAAGCACTGAGAGCAGTCTGAATAAGTTGGAGTACGCTGCTCTGGAGGGTCGTGAGCAAGTATCACACGCCACTACATAACTGGCGTACTTCACTTATCTGGTCTCACAGTCTTCGTTTGCAACCCTCTGGGCTCTGGAAAGGGACCAGCGCACAACCAGGACAAACCACGCAGTTAATATCAGCATATATACAAATTACAGATAGCAGGAATGGCTTGAAGCCATGAGAAGAAACAGAATACCCCATAAACAATGTGGGGACATGAGAAGAGGCCAAGACTAAGCTAAATGCAAGGGCCAGCCACTGGATCCTGGTAACACTGTCGTACGCCAGTCTTAAGAGACCGTACGCTAGTTTCACCATTTGGTCAGTGCTTGGCTTTGCATTATCTGGGTTCTGGAACATAACCAAAGAGATCCCAGAAGCCCTCCAAAGCAAATAAAAGCAAATATTGAATGTTACACCTAAACAGTTCTAGGATACGGAAAGCTGTAAAGCTGATTATTAGCATGCTAAAGTGATGACAGAAGTATAAGCAAGTAAAAATGGATGATCAATGATCCCCACGCCAGTAGTGTACATACTGCCGTTACCGGCGTACAGCATGATTGTACTAGCGTGCGCCATTTTTCATCTCACATGATTGCTATATTTTACCAGTTTAAGGCCAGGACTAGTATTGATTACTAGCCTGAACCTCACTGATTCCCCTCAGGGGCCGAAAACAGAAAGAACCACAAAGGTGGTATACCTTTGGTTCGAGGTTGATGGAAAGATTGGAGTTTTGAGCTTGAGGTTGAAGGAGGAGACAGGAAGATGGTTGAGTGACAGTGGGGTGTATGAGAGAATACTCCTTTCCTTTCTCTTTCAATGGAGGTGAAGAGAGAGCAAAAAGAGGAAGAAAAAGGCTTGGGCTCTTGAATGTTGTTAACCTTTTGCATATAAATGCAAAGGGGGTATTTATAGGCCAGAGATGGACTAAAGGGAGGCTATGATCAGTTGGGTTAAGGTTTGGTTAGGTTAGGAGAGAGCCTCCCATGCATTAAATGCGTGAGACTTGGCTTGATGGAAGGTGTAGGAGAGAGAGGGAACGTCCCTGCCGAGTGTAATCATCAGGGGGACTGTAGCCCACGTCAGGGTGGTACAAAAGTCTCATCCATGTGGCTGAATAAAGTTGATTTGACTGGGTTTGACTGGCGTGCGCCATGTTTGGACCCGCGTGCGCCAGTGATAACCAGACCAACGGTCGATGACCGACACGTGGAAGTTTACCAGCGCACGCCAAGACAACACTGGCGTAAGCAAGTAGGTTCTGGGGCCATCTGGCTCGAAGGGTTTGAAATGGAATTTGAAAGGGTTTGAATGAGGAATGTCCAAAGCTCAAAGCTCAGGACCTGCCATCAAACTTGGAATGTTCTCGACCTTTAATCATCATTGGGGCATCAAAAGATCGTAAATAATCTGTTTTGGACAGTCCAAAATAGGGTGTCTACAACTAGTTGGTATTGAAAACCTAATTTTCGTCAAAACTCCTGACTCCCAATTTGCTCTCATCTTGTTTATTAAGGTTTTAGTCCATGGCTACTTTTAAAAACAGTGTTTGGATCTTCGATCTATGAAGGAAAAGAACAGAAAAAGGTATGGGAAACAGAACTTGGAATTCTGGGGGAAAAATCGTATCTTTTCTTTTCGCTTCAAATCCAGATCCAGACACAGAAAAATTAGGAGGTAATCATTTCACGCTCCTTCATTGGTTTCCCTATTGATTCTTGAAATTTTTTCAACATGTTAGCTTTAAACAAAATCTTTTGCTTTTAACCTTTCTGGAATTAATATTGCAAGAGAGTTCCACTGGGTTGTTGCCTATGCCATTTCGGAAAAAGCCTTGCAATGTTGTGCTCATTTTTGGTTGCTCATAATTATGATAAACCAGGCATACAAGTTGTTATAAGATAATGCATCTCCTGTTTCTTTCAAGCACGCGTTGACATAATTCTGCAAGTTTAAACTTCATCTCTTCGCTAGTTTATCTTTTCACTGTACTGGGCTCGGTTCATATTTTGCATATTAATGTAGCTACTTACCTATGTGTTCTGTTCTGATATTCCAAAGATATGTGCAGGTCCACACATTCAAAAATGCGCGTGTTGCTGTTTATCCCAGTACAGTGCAAAATGACATTGTTTGGTTTTGGCCAAACTCAGATCCTCAACACAAAGATATCCTCGAGAAGCAAAAACCACCATATATGCCAGAATTGGACGACCCATCATATACTAAATCAATGGGAAATAGAGAAATACCATATGGGTATGCAGAGACAAAGTCTACCATTCTCCCTATCTTTCTTTTCTTCAAGCACTACTTATGTACTATTGTTATTCAATTATCCGGCTGTTGATTGAGTAGCTGGTAAATCGGGGGGAAAATGAACTTTTTGGAATATCTAGTCGAGACAATCTTTCTTTCTATTAGTTATTTTGACCTTTTGGGATAAATGTGCACATTATGAAGAAAAAATACCCCACAAGAAGAAGGGAAGGAGTTAGCGCTAATCGTAGTGACAGATGTATTCGTTTCTTTTCGTCACTGGCTTGAATTTTTGCGTAACTTTTTAGTGTTATTGCAACACATATGCAAGGTTCTCTGCAAAATATTCAATGCCCATTTCTGCTTGAGTTCTTCTACTTCTTATGTGTCCTGCTCGTGTTCTCAGGTATGAGGTTTTGATTGAAAATCTTATGGACCCTGCTCACGTTCCATATGCACATTATGGCATGATGCAAGTTCCAAGTCCTAAAGACAGATGAGCGTTCTAACTAGGATAATTTCAAAGTTTCAATATTTACAAATTTCTCTTCATTTATTCGCACATTTACCTGAGAACCATGTTTATTCCACTGTGAAGGCCGATAGAGAAGGGGGGCGACCACTTGAAATTAGCATTAAGAAATCAGACCTCAATGGTTTTATTGCAAGGCAGGAGGCAGCCGACACCAGATTTATTGCACCTTGTGTTTTTTCCGCTTTTACCTCTCTTGGTGCTGATCAAAGTAAAGGATCTGCGTCACCAGCTGAGACCAAAGAGGTAAACCAGGTGATCTGTTTCACTGCGTCAACTTGATAATTTCGCTTAGTTACTTTTTTTTTTTTGCCTTCGACGAGCAACTCAAGTCTTTTGCTTTCAGATCTTCATTTTTCTTTTCTTTTACTCCCCTCCGTCCCAAATTGTTTGTCCATCTTGAAAAATGAAACTTACTAAGCGAACACAATCATTGCATGTTAGAAACTTGAACTTTCCAATATGCCTAGCTGGACTTGTGAGTTCAATTCAACAGAGAAGGGCAGTAGGGGAATATCATAGAATTTTGTTCCTTGACCTTTTCAAATGGACAACCGAATTGGTACAAAATGGACAAACGAAGTGGGACAGAGGGAGTATTTCTTTCTTTTATGCATCTTGGCCGCGGTTTACTGTACAAGCTAACGTTTTTTATGTATATTCAGGAGCCATCTTCACCTGTGTCACAACGAAGACTTGTTTTTAATTTTATCTGTGTTCCAGTTAGTCCGGGTAATAGCAGATTAATATGGGCCTCTGCGAGAAACTTTGGAGTTTGGATTGATCGAATTGTTCCACGATGGATGTTTCATCTTGGCCAAAACTTACTATTAGATTCAGACCTTTATCTTCTACATCTGGAGGTAGCACCGTTAATCACATCGGTTCCTTTTGACTAAATCTGATCATTTTTCGATATTTTTGGTTCCTTATCATTGAAAGTACTCAAAAAGATGTCACCAACCGAAATACTTTTCAAAGTTCCCAATCATGTCACTTTGTAACTCAATTAGACACTCAGAGAAAACATTTTCTTGCCTTCAGCAGCAACTTCATACTCCTGTATTTTCATCTCAGGAACGGAAGATAATGGACACCGGTCCTTCAAATTGGCAAAAAGCTTGTTTTGTGCCGACGAAGTCCGATGCCCAGGTTGTCGGTTTTCGAAGGTGGTTAATCAAGCATGCAGGTGGTCAAGTTGATTGGGGAGCGAAGTTCAGCGGAACCCTTCCCCCTTCTCCGCCAGGAGAACAGCTACTGGACAGGTAACTTAATTTCTAAAATACCAATTGGTAATGCGTGGAGAGGCCGCCTAGACTCAGGTTCTAGTTTTCAAGGTGATAGTTAACCCATGCGGGAGTCGGGACAATGCATGCCAACATACATCAGCTACTGGCAAACGCAATAATGTTTTTGTTCATATGTTTTCATTTTCGGAAGACTATTGAAACTTGTTTGGCAAGTGATTTCGGAAAATTGTTGTGAAGATTTTCATTTGTTGAGAGTTTCCTATCTTAATTGGTCCAGGTATTGGTCCCACGTCACGAATTGCAGCAGCTGCAGGGTTGCATATAAAGGCCTTAACACGCTTGAGATCGCGTTACAAGTCATCGCGTTCGCTTCTGGTGGGATCGTTGCTGCAGTTAAGCAGGAAATGTTATCATCGGCTGCGCAAAATACTCTAGTTGCCATTGCAGTTCTGTGCTTTGTGGGTTCAAGGTGGTTGTCTCACTTTGTCTACAAAAATTTCCATTACCATGACTGTAACCACGCCGTTCGCTGAAACTCTGTTTCGTGTACATCAGTTTGATCGATACCGCAACATTCGTGTATGTACACTTGCATGAACACTACCCGATTATAGTTTGTATGAAAATATGTTTAGGAAAAAAGAACATGTTAAGAAAAGTACAAATTCCGCGCGTCCGCTAGGTCTGGGTTTAGGGCTCCCCACCCTGACTCGCTCCAATGACACGAGAAGAATTTTATTCCACCCTCGCGAGAGTGTGATCATTCCAAATCTCACTTTGATAATTGAAACTATTTATTCTATCCAGATTCATTTGTTAGGAGACTATTACAAAAATCTAGATTCATTTGTTAGGAGACTATTACAAAAATCTAGCTCAATCAGATATGGATAAGCCCTTGACCAAAACATTGAAGAATTGAGTCCAGCATTTTTGAAGTAAGAAAATAAATTTTCAGAAGCTGAATTTTTGCATTGTTTGATAGCGAATGAATCTATACAAAAAGAATTTATCGTCGAACGAGACTCGGAATGAGCACATCCTCGACGGGGGTGAACAAAATTGCTCTTGATCACATAGTTTAGTTGCATTACACATCGATTTGTGCTAGTCATAATGTGCACATACTGCTATCTCTCTCTACAAATCTCATGCACCCTCTTGTTCTTCTAAAAGTTACTGAATTCTTTTACGCATGGTTAGTTTCGTGAGGTTGGTAAGTTAGAGAGAAACTTACTCACAGTTTCGCGCAATCCCAGCAGTTTAAAAGTGTTTTGAACGATTTGAATTAAAAACAATCTATTAACGGTATCCGAATCGTCCAAAATACTTTTGAATAGTCGAGATTGAGCGCCGTAAACTTTATTCGCGGCTCCTTTGTAAATAAGATTTCTCTGGTAAGTTATTAAACCATTTGAAAATGAACAGTTTTTTTCTAGTGGCAATTACCAATTTAATTTAACAATCTAATCAATCCGTACGTGTCCTGTTTATTTCGGGAATAAAAGTTACTCCCTCCGTCCCTTTTTAAGTGTCCTGCTTCGTAATTCCAACTTATTAAAAAGACATCATCATTATACCTTTCACATCAACTTTTTCCTTCACTTTTCCTACTTACCCATCATCATTACACTTTTACTCACTAACTTTTCAAAATGGAATCTACTTTTAGGGGCAAAATGGAAAATTTACCAACTTTTACCCACTAACTTTACAAAATGGACACTTATTAAGGGACAACCCAAAATGAAATACTGGACTCTAAAATAGGGACGGAGGGAGTATCGATTTGGAGTGACATGCATCTTAAATAAACCGATGGCGTATGTGGTACCAATTTAATCTAATTTTAGACTCTGTGTTTAGACTATGGACCTCATGACTCTGTTTGTAACCCGTATGTGGTACTTTATCTCGTAATCTAATTTGAAATTCCGCTTGACCAAAAAAAAAAAAAACCGAGGACGTGAAAATAAAACTAGAGCAAAACAACATTTAACAACCATAATAATTCGAGGTTTGCCCAATTCTGGCTACGATTGCATGAGAATAGCCATATCCCTCGTTCTATTGCTCCTTTTTGCGAGTTCTAGAGACTATTAGCTTCGAATAGCATTGACCTACATATAGGAACAAGAACCACGCAATTCGGATTACGAGTGAGGAGATATGGCAAATCTCGACCGGTTTGCCCTATTCCAGCTACGATTAGGGTACAAAGCTGATTAATAAGTGAAAATTCTCATTTTTGGCAAAGGCGTGAATGCGGTGAGCGCGGGCGTTGCTTCGTCACAACCTAACCGTTGTAATAGGTTGATTTACCCCGAGCGTAGGGCTAGGTCGTTGTCAGCATAATATCCGGAAGTCCGGTATCGTTCCCATAGGGATGGTTTTTATAGCTTGCTAGGATTTTTAGATGTAAGAGTTTGCGGCGTTTAGACGGCCAACTTTTGATTTTGCTTTGAAAGGTGAAAACTGCTTTTATGAAAAAGACTAGAAATGAGTTCTAACTAGATTAAACAAGCGGCAAGGCGTTGGAGTTCTTAGCGCCCGAAACTTAGGTCATCGAACCATTCTGAATGAAAACACGGTTGAATCGCACGGCATAGGCTATTAACCGGAAGATTTTGCTATGAAACCATTAAAGACTAGAAAATAAGTATGGAGAACAAGCGAGCTCTTTTATTCTCTTGGCAAATACGAACCGAGACATCGCTCCAAAACCATGTGAGTGAGCACATGATCACCGGAGATTAACATCGGTAAGTTTTGTTACATAAAAGGCGAACCCTTCTCATTTTCCATACCAAACCTCAAGCCACGAGTTGCGAAAGGCAAGAATAACATAAGTCACGAGGCGTTGAACACCCCATGGCCGAGCCTAATCAACTACTCACACATAGCAAAAAGACTAGAAATTATGCTTGGGAAGGTAAACATGAATAACCGACAAAAATGAAAATAAACTTGATTTATGAGTAGATCCAACAAGTAGCTATAACATTAACTCTTAAGAATTAAACATACAACCACTATTTACTTGAGTTGTTGAGGAATTAAAGACAAAGCTTGGAAGACAATAACTATGAAGCTCTCAAAATAAAGACTTAAAGTGTAAAAAATTACATAATGGCCAAATATGGCATAAAAGGCTATTTATAAGCCTTATAAATCAGCCAAACAATGGACCAAAAGACCTCCAAAATATCCTAAAAATATGCCTAAAGTAGAAACTTTCCATATATGGAAGGTTGAAAAATTCAGCACAAAAAGCTGGTCGAATGGCATTGGTACCGGTACCACAAAAACAAGGTATCGGTACCAATGCAACTGTCTTCCATATCAGCAACATGGTACTGGTACCACAAAAACAAGGTACCGATACCTCTATGTGAAAACTGTAGAACAGGTATAGCTTGGCCCATCATGGCTTGTGGTGTCCCGTCAGCCTTTCGACGCTTTATTGCTTGATTCATGGAACTTAGCGGAGGTGTGCCATGTGGCCTTGATCTCTTGGATACCCTTAATGGCCATCCTCCATGCTCATGCCTCGCTTGAAACTCTTTGGCATGCTCCTCGCCATTTTCTCCACCAAACGACCTACGAGGCTTCTTCTAGTGCCGATAGGTTCCGGTGACATTGAAACATGTGCCGTCGGGCTATTGGATACATGGCTACATCCTGGAACGACCATTGGCGTTCAAAACTGCCTTATTAGCACGTTTTATCTGAAACACACACAAAAATAACTTACGTGCATTATGGGATAAAAACGACTACTTAAATAGAATAAAGCCACAAGTTAGAGGATTTGAGTACCAAGATTATACAATCTTGGATGCCAATCAGGCGTGCCAAGACTTGTAGCGCCTAACTTTTGATGAAGATTCCCGTGAATCTTGACTTCTAACGTAAGAGCGATTGCGTGTGACCCAAAAATTAAAGATCACAATGAGGTTCGTGGTTTGCCACACGGTTTTAGACTTCAAATTTCCTAGTCGTATAGGAAATGAGACATAAAAGCGTGAACTTTATTACTCTGTGATAATAAAGTTTGATTACAAGAAAAGTAAAAAAATTCAAACTACTTGATGAAGCGAGTTTGAATGGGGTTTGAGCACGAAGTACACGATAATCTACTTTGCTGAAAGTAGGAAAGAATTTGTAAGCTTTGATTAGTGTTGGACCCGTTTTTCATCTTGTGAACTTGTATTTATAGGCACAGCAGTAAGCTGATTCAGGCCTGAATCCGAATTCTGCTTTGCTCCACAAGTTGACATGTGTCCTATGATGCTCCACTTTTCATGCACATTTGATCATGGGTAGTTTTATGGCAGTTAAGAGTTCATGGGTGACATGGCAGTAACTTCCCACTACTCCCTCTTTTCATGCATTTGACACATGGCCAATTAACCAAGTCAATTGGCCTTTGAATTTCAAAATATCAACTGCTTCCAGATTGTAACCGCTCCCCTAAAACCGTGGACCTCATCACGTGGACCAAATCAATGCTTCCTCCATGGGTCAAACCGTGGGTCTCGCCCCTTGGGCTAAACCTGTACCTTTTTTCTTCATGGGCCCAACTGTGGGCTGCCTTCCTGGGCCAAACTGTGACTGTGGGTTGTGTGTTTCTTGGGCCCAAATGGTAAATCCCCATGGACCAATACTTATTCCATGCTCAATTACCCAGTCTCGGCCCAAATTAATTAAGGAATTAATAAAAAGTCCAATCACGACTAGCCCGATCCGCGATGCCAAAAACGGGTATAAACAATAAGTTAATTAATTGATTCATTATTAGGGCTACTTAATTAGTTCACATGCATGTAAAGAGAAGTGGGAGGCGATCGTCCTCCTCCTTGAGAAGTACTCCCTCCGTCCCAAAATGATTGTCCGGTCTGCAAAACGGAGTGATAAAAATAATGCAATTTTTTCAAGAATAAATTCAAACTTTTTTCACAAATTAAAAATACTCATTGATATCTAGTAAGTTGTTAAAAAACTTTTGATTTTTTCTTTGCAAAAATTGTATTATTTTTAACACCCCGTTTTGCGGACCGGACAAACATTTTGGAACGGAAGGAGTAGTACATTGCGAGAAATAAAGGCAGGCCGCCATTCATTAATCCACGGCAACTTCCGCGTTCGAAGCCTAGCTTCTTTTTCTGAGCAATGTTTTTCGTTGGTTCTGAAGCAAAAGCCCTTGAACCTCTTGCTTCGCTCCGCGCGCGTTTGCAAACGGCATGCCAACCACACAATCCGCTTCTGCACAATGCGTTGCTGCACAATGCGTTGCTACGCAATACGTAAAATAGAAAAAAAAAAAACACATTTATTAGGGCTTTAAGGGTATGCGCCCGTATATAATTAACTAGTAAAAATAACTTAAACAATCAGAAAAAAACCTTTGTAAAAAACACTATATACGTTATGAATTACTACAAATTAACCGGCACCTAATGGGTCGTGAATAATGCACACGAAATGTCAAGAAGTCGAAACATTAATTAATATAGCTTTCACAAATTTGAATGCTTACGTACACAGACTTTTATATATGCACTTAATTATCTGAGATATATATACACACACACACACACACTCTCTTAAGATCCAATGAGGGATCCCGCACGGCTTTACCGTGCAGGACTCCCTTTTCCCGAGTGAATTGCAATGATCTGAGCCGCTCAATGTGTTCAAAACGTGATTTTAAGGGTACCCACAAGAAATCAGCAAAAAAAAATGATCGGGAAGGGCTTGATTCGAGCAGTTTTTTACTGAACCGTTCAATAAAAAATTGTTCGGATCAAGCCCTTCCCAATCATTTTTTTTTGTTGATTTTTAACGGATACCCTTAAAATCACGTTCTGATCACTTTGAGCGACTCGGATCGTCGCAATTCGCTCGGAAAAGGGGAGTCCCGCATGGTAGCACCGTGTGTATATATATATACACACACACACACATTCTTCTTCAGGTGTCCGTGTATCTTATATCTGATTTTCATCAATATAAATAGTGATAAGTTCCTCAAAATATAAGAGCCTAGTCACTAGCTAGCACAAATTATAACTGGGTTGATGGATCGGGTGGTCAAGGCCTAAAACTGATGAGTTAATTTGCTCTATCCTATATCTTTGGGTTCAAAAACCTCTTTCCTGGGGATCGTGGAATTCATTTCTCAGGGAATTTGTAACAACCCTGATTTTTTGTCAGTAAAAATTTCGTTAAATATTTGAATTTTATTTGAATTACTTATTTTCTCTTGAGTGGCTATATGATTTCTTGTTAAATTTCGTTATAGTTAGATTTTGGTCATTGGTTAAACTCTCGACTAGAAACTCTACTTGACCAATTTAGTTAGTTTCTAACCAACTAGTTGGAGGAACCGAGCAACCAATTCACCTAGTTACTAGATGAACCTTTTGAACCTCCTTAAACCTTTTTGTGTCTTTATCCATTGGTCAATAGATGTTAGGGATTTCTTTGTCCATTGGATAATAGAGTAAATCTAGTTTTCTATTTAAAGTACTTGTTTGATTATAAAGTACCTTTATATATATATATATATATATATATATATATATAGTTATATACACTAGCTTATAGTACCATGGTAATACTTTAATGTATAAAGTACCTTACTCTTTTGTCCATTGGTTATTAACCGTAAGGAAAACTATTACCTATTGGATAATAACACTAATCTTCCAATATGGTACAAAGTTTTATTTTTATAATCAAGATTTGGATTTTCATGTACTTTAATGCATTTAAATATTGGGGTATATCTAAACCCTAGATTTCTAAAAGTACTTTATTGATTAAACTAGTACTTGTAATCTATTATAATCTAATGGGGAGAATCCTAGCCTTTTTATTTAATTGGGGTATTTGGTATCACACCTATATTTAAATATAAGGCTTTTGTCACATGCTTTAAATGACAATTTTGATTATTTTAATATAAAAGTTTTCTTTTAACTTTTGTCCATTGGACAATAAAAGTTAAGGGATTTATTATCCATTGAGTAATTGGTTGGTCTTTCAACTAAGTACAAGGGTTTTAATAAAGTATTTTTTTCTAAAAACCCATGGGATGGTGTATCAATATTTTATTATGTATATGTACCTTGGATTTAAAAGCCTAAGATTTCCTAGGTACCTTAATATTATTTTATATTGAAATTTTGTACCCAATTGGATTGGTTTAATGAGGAGTTGATCTACCTAGAGTACATTAGTACACTAGTTTATTAGTTTAATCCAACATGTGCTTATTTGTTTGTTTAATAAGAAAATC
>NC_080557.1:35840000-35932500 GCF_030253575.1 Rhododendron vialii | reverse complement strand
AATAGAAGAATCAATGCTTTTGTATATATTCCGAAAAGCATTCTTCTGCTAAAGCATTGCTAGCCAACGACTTTTCCATCACAAAATAGAGTGTGATTCATACCCTACATGCAAACGAGATTTGAAGAGCCATTGAAACATTATTGCGGAAGAATTTGAATAATTTTCTTCAGCATGGCAACCTAAGTAGCCCTGATTATACCTCCTTACATGATTTGCAAACCAATTTGTTGCATCGGTAAATCTGCGATGTTCTTTCTTGCGTACTAACAACTCACAATGGTGGTCACTGCTATTTTGGAAAAACTTGAGGGCGTCTCTCTATTTATGAAAAGTTGCAAGGATGATCAGTGTAATTTTATTCTTAATAAGTACGGTATGGCTGGCGGTTTTGTGGGTCCTATCCATCATCCCAAATTAAATGGATAGCCCCATCCGCGCGTATAGTTGCGGAATAAAACTATAAATGTGCATGATCAAATCTGCTCAATTTATTTAAAATATTTTTAAGAACTCTTTTAAAAAATTAATTCAATCGGATATCGGTAAGAGCTTGATCATTTTTTACTTAATTGTCTGACAAGAACAAGTGAATTCAAAGGAAAAGACCATTTGGTGAAATTTATTTCGAGTTTTTTTTATGTGTACATACAGTACATTGAAATTCGAATGTGTGTTTTTTTTGTTTTTTGTTTTTTTGAAATTGAAATGCTTATTGTAAGTTATGGGTTGTTTAGGATTGAGCTAATTAGCTAATTATATACAGAAGGTCTCTCGAGGCAATCGTGAAAAGCCTCTGTTTGGTTCAACGAATCTGTAAAGTATAGTTATTGATACGGCTACTTAATATTCCATCCGTCCCAATTTGTTTGTCCAATTGTCGAAATACGTGTCTTTTAAAAATATACTTATATCTTACATTTTATGATTTTGAAGATTTTGTATAATAAAACTAATTAAAATCTATCAAACAAGATCCATATTGCATATTAAAAACATTACGAATTGAAAATTATAACCAATTCTTTGAGAGGTCAAATGCTCTCAAAAAGTCAAAAGAGGGACAAACAAATCGGGACGGAGGGAGTACCACATGTCCATAGAGAGTTATTGGGCAGAATTCATTTTGGGGTCTCTTGTATAGATGTCAGGAAGGTAGCTCATGAGGGTGCATGTCTCCCTTTTGGCTACGTATTGATCAGCCCCGTGTACACATTATTGTCCTTTCGTTTTTCCAGAACTCATATACAGAAATTATGGCTCCGTTTGTTTCGACGTAAAACATTTACGATAGTAAAATATTTTTCATGTGAAACGTTTTTACAAAAGTTATTTTTTTCAAATTTAGTTTTTATTGTTTGGTTTGGCATTTGAGAAATTATAAAAGGCCACAAAATAGAAATAGAAAATGTACAAATCAATATGAGTGAAACCACTTTTCAGAAAACAACAAAACGTTTTTACAAAAGTTATTGGATCGTGCATTCGACGGTTCAAATCTCATCTCGACAATGAATGGCTCTCAATCGTTGATTGCATTCGAGCCATCGGATGCACAACCCAATGGCCCGGAGGTGTGCAGCACGTACGGCACCAACCCCAATTCCACAAATTTAAAGGTTACTCCAACATTTTAGGTTGGAACCAAAAAAAAAAAAACCTAACAATGCTTTTGAGAATTTGTTTCTGCCAAACACAAGAAGAAAAGAATATATACCAAAAACGAAATTTTAAATCAATAAAGTAGACAAAGTAAGAAACAAAAGTTTCGTCGAAGCAAATCCAGAATTCCAGGTTACCATTCTACAATTGAAGCTTTTCAGTGGACCCGGAGATCGATGCTGTCGAGCCGGCCGTTCATCTCGGCAAGAATTGTTTGGATCAAATCTGAGCGCATACAAATGTAAACCATTCATTACTCGGTTAGGATACGAACCGTTGATTGCCGAGATTAACGATCGGATCAATCGTTCGGCACCGCTCTACTGGGAGGAGCATCTTCCATTTGTCTTTTAAGTATACATTGAAAAAAACAAAAAACGAAAAAAAAAAACACATAACCGCGACATCATTTTTTAACGATGGCAACGTAGTGGGGCACGTGAGTCACATGTCTACCCACCTTACTATTGGCTTTTATAAATCTACCTGGGTGAATTGTTTTTTCATTATTACAAAATCACACAATGAAATAATATTGACAAATACTCCTAGTATGTACTGTAATTAAATTGAGTGTTAATTGTAACAATAAACTAAAACAGTCATTTCACGAGATACTTACCGATCGATAATTGATTTAAATTAAGTACTAATTTCTTACGTACGTACATATTGAGATTTAATTTTGATCGATCGACAAATTAATTAAATGCTTGAATCTATCGATTACCAACTAAAATATCAAGATCTATAAAATGAACAAAAAATTAAATTCGAAGCAGGAGTAGTCAATGCAAGTCCCGTGCAAAGTGAACAGTACACACCCAACTTTTACGGCGGGTGAACAAAATTGCTCACAACACAACGCACGCGGCAGCGGGAGAAGAAGCTAGCCATGCCAGGTTTCCATAACGAGGATGGTGATTCACGCGCCAAGAGAGCAGTTGAGACAATGAAATTCGATCCCTCCACATCTCTTGCATAAAGGGCTTGTCCACCTGTGTGGAGCAGTACTACTTTACGAACAAGGAAAACATAAGAATAAACACATGGATCGAAATCTCATCATCTAAAAATCCCTATCTCATCAACATCACACAGAGAGAGAGAGAGAGAGAGAGAGAGAGAGAGAAACACAACTTCCAGAGAGAGAGAGGGAGAGATGAGGCACCCGTCAAGATCATCTTCATCAACAACGGCAGCAGCAGGAGGAGGAGGAGGAGGAGGAGGAGGGGGTGGTGGTAAAACGAATACAACGACGCCGTGCTGCAGCAAGGTGGGGCTGAAGAGGGGGCCCTGGACGCCGGAGGAGGACGAGTTGCTGGCGAATTACATAAACAAGGAAGGGGAAGGGCGGTGGCGGACGATGCCGAAGCGGGCAGGGCTGCTCCGGTGCGGGAAGAGTTGTCGGCTGCGGTGGATGAATTACCTGCGCCCCAACGTCAAGCGCGGCCAGATCGCCCCCGACGAGGAGGATCTTATTCTCCGCCTCCACCGCCTCCTTGGCAACCGGTATCTCTCTCTCTCTCTCTCTCTCTCTCTTTCTACAATACAAATCTATCCTTTTGTCGCCACTATATCAGATTTGGGTACTACTGTACTAGGGTTTCTCGATTGTTTTTTCAGCTTGTCACTATTTAGGGTTTCTTTTTTTCCCAATTTAGTAAGCGCTCTCTCTCTCTCTCTCTCTCTCTCTCCTGTAAATCTATCTTTTTCCGCCACATCTGCTTTGGGAATTAGGGTTTGATTGTTTTCATCTTAATTGCCACAATTCAGTGATTTTGTTTTGCTAGTATTGAATTAGCTCATTTCTGATCTCCAGAGTTTCAGTGATTTTGTTTTGCTAGTATTGAATTAGCTCATTTCTGATCTCCAGAGTGACATGAGTCCAGACATGGAACATCTTACATTCCCAGATACATATGGGTGTGTCATACTCCCTCGGCCCAAATTGCGCGAAGAGACTAAAAATCAAATGATGATTATATAATGTGTGTGTGGATTAAACTTCAATTTGTATGTACAGGTGGTCATTGATAGCGGGAAGAATTCCGGGACGAACTGATAACGAGATAAAGAACTACTGGAACACTCACCTCAGCAAGAAGCTCATCAGCCAAGGGATCGATCCAAGAACACACAAGCCACTTAACCCTAATTCTCCCGCAGAAGACGACAACAAAAACAAGCTCTCTTCCTCAAAATTCAATCAGAATCTGATGCCATACGCTGACCAGAATATCGTTACTCCTTCCTTGGAATTAGAACCTGTCGTTAGCAGTAACCGAATTCCTGTGATGAACAAGGGAAATGGGTATTATTACCAAGGCGCAAATCAGATGTTGTCAAACCCTAACCCTAATTTGCAGAATCCTGATTTTTCTGGATTAGGGTTGGTCAGAAGCAGCAATAATGGGGTTGGAAATGAGGAAGACGACGAGGTTAACTATAGCACCGACGATGTGTTCTCTTCGTTCTTGAATTCTCTGATCAATGAAGATGGATTCAATAGTATTCAACATCAAGCAGTGCAACAACAACAACAACAGCTTAATGGGATTGTACCTTGTGGTAGTTCTGACCCTTTGATCATCTCGAGTACTCCCACTCCTCAGAATTTCGCCTTTGGTGCCGGTTGGGATATTGCTCCGATCATGTCATCGGAATCTGCTTTGCGTCACAATGAACAGCTCAAGAGGTTTCATGATCATGTTGACAAGAAGTTCTGAAAGTGAAATCTGCAATTACAAATATAGTTTATGAGAATTTTGGGTCTAGGGTTTGTATCTCCATTTTGTGTGTGGATTTCAAGGTTGTCTAGTGTTCCAATTTGATTGTTGTAGTATGTGTGGTTAATTAATCCTACGTTGTGGGTATTTGTAAACAAAAAACCTCGTATTAAGATGGTGCTTTATGTGTACTGATTGTATTTTACTTGTACAAGCTGAAAATATGAAAAGAAAAAGCAGTTTATCTTAATTGTATATAAGGAAAATAAGCACTTATTTGTTAAATTAAAGGTAATGTATTATAAGAGAATGACCTGTCTCATAAAACAAAAAATAAATACTTAAAAAATAAAAACCTTAATTAGCAGAATGGGACCTGAATCAGCACATTTTCTCTTTGATTTCCTTTTCAATTATTGGTTTTCAAGGGCAACTCTAATTCAGTATAATTTCTCAACCAAACAAGATGTATTTATATGCTAGGCAAATCAAGGAAGTTTGCAAAAGGAAATGAATATTCCATCTTATTGAAAAAAAAGAAGAACTTATTCAAGAAAAGAAACTAACGATTGAAGGCATAATGATGCAAGTGTTGAATTAAATTATATCTTTCAGTCAATTTTAAGGTTTTTCTATCGGCCAGATAAATTTTATTGGAACACAAATGAGCAAGATTTCGTCACAAAAGAAACGACGGTTGGTATGTCGCCCGCAGTGTTATCACTAGAAATGCAAATCCCAACTAAATTCACAGCTACTTCTAAACTGACTAATCATATGACCTGCAATAAGGTTCCTAATAGAAACGAGTGCAAGAAATGGCACTAATTTTGATACAAGTTCGATATATATCACATTCTTGATATCAGTAGGTATAACGGCAATCAACATATCCGGGAAAAACCTTTTATATGAAGATAGTAAAGCCAAGAGGAATAGATAATACTACATGTAGTTTTTGAATGAAATCATGCAGGATCATGTCAAAGAATGCGTGTGAACATCCATTGGATTCGAGGAGTTGAGGATTTTCTGGAGTTCCGTTTCTGGACGTGAAGATCAGAGAAAAAAAAAAAAAAGTGAAATCAACGGTTGGTCATAGGTTCAAATTCTACTCAGGGACGATCACTATCGTCGTGTTATGAGTAGCTAGACGCTTTCGAAGAGACAAATGCTTAGTTTGGGTTTCAAGATTTAGGGTTTACACAGCTTTCCTTTCGCAAAATAAAAATAAAACGAGATTCAAATCTGCTATATAAGGGTACAGAATTAGGAGATTATGTTCATGAAACTCAAAGTGACAATAATCATAAATACCCTAGTGATGTCCCTCGATCAACTCTCACTGATGAGCTAATACATATAAATGTTGGTTTTGCCAAACATATTTGGCAAAAAGAAACCTTGGTAGAGTAGGCATTGTGGATGAAGGATAAATTCGACATCAACGTTTACGCGTGCAATAGAGGTTTTTAAGGGTTTCGTACACGGTATTTTATGCTTATGTCCTTTTTGGAGGAACACTCTCTCCTAAACAGAAGTGCTATCAATATTTGTATATATGCATAAGTCACGAAATACATAAGAAGACAACTTTGATCCACAAATAATCGCAGCGATTATATCAAGAGAACATAAGATATACGTGGTACGTTCATGACTGTATGCATGCATGTTATCCTCGATCTATAACAAAGATCAGCTACCTAGCTAATCCCAAGAAGAAAAATCCAACACATATGCATGCAATAATGGAGGATTAAAATGCACAGGTATGTAGGAAGATATATTGACTGGTAACTGACATATATTAGAGCGGCCGGGTTTTAATTAAAAGATATCTGTTCATTAATTAAAATCATGAACGGATAAAACTTGGAGTCAGATTTGCCTTAGGATACTTTCTTTTTTTTTTTAATCAACAAAAGTAACAATTTATTAGAGAAAAGGGAAAGATTTTCAACCAAAAATTGGGAAAAAAAAAAATACAAGGGAGACAAAGTCCATTACACACCTGAAGGCTTAAAGTACCCAAATAATAACAAATCCTTGAATGTCGATCTCTCAAGATACAAGCTCGAAAAATCAACTAAAGCAGCACTACAAATCGATGGTTTGATGAACTAATTCTATGTACTGCTCTGAGACTCGAGACCCAAAAAGATGTATGGAGTACTCTATGGACAAACTCTCCAAGGAGAAAAGACACAATTGTTCCTCTAAGCAGGTGTCAACATGTTAACCATTCACCTAATTACGTAACAAAAAGTTAAACTTAAATTATACAGTAGTTGGTGGGCGTTTTTCCTTATAAACCTTTTCCTTGTTTCCTTTTGGCCGATGTGGGACATTACAATATCCCCATCTTAGCTTAGTTCTGTACAGCACAATCAGAGTGCTCGTACCAGATTCTAGAGGTGGCCTCCACCATGTAAACCAGAGTTATGCTCTAATACCAACTGTAACGACCCGGCCTAACGTAACCTGCTAACTATTTGTCTAACCACGTTACTCAAAAGATTAATCTCAATTTATATAGTAGTTGGTGGGCGTTTCCTTATAAACCTTTTCCTTTTTTCCTTTGTGGCCGACGTGGAACATTACACAACGAACAGATGCAACTCTATCAATAAATCTAATCAATCGAGATAGGGATGTTTGAGAGCCTTCAATTTTTTTGTTTTTTGGGTGAACAGATTTTGAATTGTGAATTATAGATTCTGGATATAGTAGAATAGAACGTGAATATTTGAAAGTGTTAGGAGGATGTACTTTAGCAATTGGGGGATGGTGTTGTGTCAAGACCGTTGATCTCAGTAATCAATAGTTCAAATTGCCGAACAACTGGACGGTTAAGATTACACACATCACCGAGCAATTTGCACAATTGATTATCGAGATAAAACGGTTAGATGCGCACAATATGGTGCCGCACACAACCTCCCCGCATTCGTAGACGTCCGTTAGAGTGTTTGGAGTATAACCTGAAGAATAGATTTTGATCCATTGATTTGTTCAAAGAAAAAGCTCATTTTGGTGGGTAAAGAATTAGAGACGAATTTGGCAATTTTTATCCAAATTTTTTTATTTTAATTGAAAAAAAAGAAAGAAAGAAAGAAAGAGTGAAGCCATACTGTGACACAGTACTGACACCAGGTAGATTGGTTGAAAAGTACTTATCGCATCATTAACTCCTATGTCTGAATTTTCGTGTGTCCAAAAATCCTCTTTTTATTTTTTACTCTCTCCGTCCCTATTTAAATGATCAGTATTTTATTTTCAACTGTCGTATAATAAGTGTCCATTTAAAAAAATTAATGAATAAAGTGGAGGATAATTTTGAAAAGTGAAGGTAAAAGTTGGTCTGGAAAGTGTAAAGTGGAGAGAAAATTGATGGAAAAAATATAAAGTAGAGGTGAAAGTTGACTCCTAAAAACTGCGTATTTTTTAAATCGGGACATTTAAAAAGGGAACGGAGTGAGTATTAATTAATGACGAATGTGTCCGGGAATTTGAAAGCAGATACATCAGAGCGCATGAGGCCTATTGGTTCTACATGGTTCTCCGGCCCAACTTTAGGTAGTACCTAATGCCCCACTTTTTATTGGGAAAATAACGACCCAGGACATATTTTGATAATTAGTACAAGCCAAAGACAAGTTAAGAACATTAGTTAATGCTGAAAATGCCTTTGGCGAGTATTAATTACAAAACACGTCCTTGACCGTCATTTTCCCCTTCTTATTCCCTCTTGACTAGGATAATGCCAAATATGTTCCAAGGACTTGGGGATGCTGCCGAATGGGTGCAAAGTGGCTAGTTCGGCTGTTCATCTCGGCACGAACACCTCAGATTGAATTTGAGCGCATATAAATTTAAACCGTTATTACTCGATTAAGATCCAAGTTGTCGATTGCGCTGCAAGGTGCTAGCTGCTTGAGTGCTTGGCAACATACCACATCCTCCAAGCATGCATGGTTCGTGGGTTGGGACGGACCCTTCCCTTACACACCAAACGCTACTTCCCTTTGGGCCCGGGCCCAACCCAAAAAAATTTGGCATGATTTTTGTACCGAGAGCTGCTATTGACGCAGACAATAGATCATGACGTGGGAGTCGTGGGACCCGTTACAGGTTTCACACAAACGATCTGAATCATTTGTTAAATTTAAAACATTTTTTTAAAAATTTCTGTAAAAAATCAGTTCAATCCAATACCTATACATAAATACTCAATCTAACCGTTGAAATTTTCATTCAGGTATATGATCTATAGTGGGATCCAGGTCGCGATACGTGCAATACAGACTTTCTGTTTTTGTACCCGAGACCATCAAGTCAAATTCTCAAACTACCGGTCCATTTTTGGGTTCATCTGATTGGTAGATGGTTGACTTATGTACAGTACACTATTGCTTGGAATTAAAATTGAAAAATTTTAAAATCAGCCCAATGGGCTAACATAATAAGTGTGTGAATGTGTATTAAAGGGTGTAAAAAATACATAGAAATATATATTTGGAAAAATGAAGGTCAATGACCTTTTTTGATAATTAATTGCCGTCAATGACATATTGAGAACATTTGTTAATGCTGAAAATATCCTTGACGGGTATTAATTATCAAAACACGTTCCGGACCGTCATTTTCCCTATAGAGTAGTGCTACTGGTACAGCAGCTGCTGTACAGCAGCTGCGTACAGATCTCCTTGGCTAAATTTTGAAGCAAAGTTGGATGATTCGTAAACACCCTTCCCGATATCGGATTGAGGTGATTTTTTTCAGGGACCTTAAATGACGTATTTTGAACAAAATGAGCGGCTCCGATCATCTTTACTGGACCCGAGGCGGGCTCAAAGGGAATCTGTACGCAGCTGCTGTACCAGTAGCATTTTTGTTCCCTATATATTTTCCTTATCTTCTAGCGTACTTATCGTCAGCCCAGTGAACTGACAATAGCAAGACCGATTAAAATTAGCTAGGTCAAGTGGGAGCAAATCCTGTTTGACCTTCCCATTCTTTACATAATTTCCAACTACCGATGACCCTATTTTCAACTTCACAAGTAGTACTAGTAGGAAAAATCCAACGGTCGGTCAATACTAATTAACCAGTCAACATAATTTCAAAACTACTACAAATCTTGCAGACCAAGCAGCACCATCATCCTTTTGAGAAAAACAAAATTTTAATCGCTCTGGAAGTCTTCCCATAATAGACAAAAATTTCTTTTACACTTTATTATTTAAAATTAAGGCTGAGTTCTTTTAAGCTTAATTTATTTCTTCGTTTTGTGTATTTTGTTCATCTTTTTTGAATTTTTGTTAGATTTGCGTAATTTTTTTTTTTGGATTAATCATCGTCTCGACGAGAGGAGTCCAAAAAAAATATATAACTATGACCAAAAGCAAAAAAAAATTCAGTAAAGATGGAAAAAATATTAAACAACTGTATAAAATTATTTGAATTTTTTCAACATCGATCCATTTTTTTTATATTTTTTCGATTCATCTCGTCGAAACGAATGATTAACCTATAAAATTACGTCGAAAAGCTAAACAAAAAATTACGAAAAGTAAAAAATACCGAATAAGTTTTAAACTTATAAGTTTAAAAGAACATAGCGTAAGTACATGCAATGTTGGTGTTTTGAAGGGTAAAGGGAGAAAAGAAAAAATTATGACCAATGTAATGATGATGTTACCCTAATTAATTGAGATTTTCAAAAGGAACCAATAAATTGAATTGGCACAGAGGGAGTAGATTTTTTTTAGAACTAAACTCTATAGTTTGCACTCCCTCCGTCCCAATTTGTTTGTCCAATTGTCAAAATTCGTGTCTTTCAAAAATATACTTATATCTTACATTTTATAAAAAAATTTATGATTTTGAAGATTTTGTATAATAAAACTAATTGAGATCTATCAAACAAGATCCATATTGCATTTTAAAAACATTATGAATTGAAAATTATAGACAATTCTTTGAGAGGTCAAACGCTCTCAAAAAATCAAAAAGGAGACAAACAAATCGGAACGGATGGAGTATCACTTATAGTGTTGCTTTCGAATTTTTGCCCTAATCTAAGTTTGTTTATTGGAGTGTTTCATATCAATCGAGCTTTCTTCTCAACCCTTGCTTGAAGTTGTGTAGATGTTTGAGTAACGATTGAAGATGACTTTACATATTCTATGGTTGTTTGTTCTGAGATAAATTTTCTGGAAAATAAAATTGTACCAAGTGTTTTCGTGTTTTCCATCAAATATATGAATGTCTTGGCAGATTTTTTTACTTTTGAAATAGAGGTACGCTGTATATATCTCGTGTCGACAAACTTTTATTGGGACCCACAATACAGTAGGCTGTAGATGTGTTCCAAAGAAAAGACAGTAGGTACTATTACCAAAAAAAAGTCAAACAAGGTGTAATACAACCGGCCTACAGTCAGGGAAACCACGACAATGTACTTGTTTCCATAACTACCCTTCTAAACCAACTATCTCAGCCCTTCCCAATCGTGAGGATGAAAGCTGGTGGAGTAGTAATTTTTTCAACTGATGTGATTCTCCACCTGACAAAGCTTTAGCTTAATTTCCTCGATCATATGGTTTTGAGTAGCGGACCCTTTAACCAAAACAGAGAAATGGGTACATCCACATGGGGGTAATAGAGTCAGATTTTGTGCTCGTGCATTGAACCAGCCCCGCAGAAAACCATATATTCTTACGTGCTGTGTTTCTGACATTTCAAGAAAGTACTCATTTCCTTGAAAAATCTTAACAACCTCTCTCCAATATTATTATTATTGAATAAACTCTTATTGTTCGGATTAGCTTATGCGAACATCAATTAATTTTCGAAAAATCATCCCACCTTCTACACCATTATTGTCGGGACAAAGTCCTGTACTGATCCCACGAGAATTGTTATATATATATATAGGATCAAGGATGGTTCGAGACAACCTCTTACTAACTCTTATGTAATCCTTCCGAATGGTCAAATGGCTTAAATATCATATGAACAAAAAAGAAAAGAAGGGAATACTTGTTTTCGGTTTTGTTTGGTACCTTCTTGTGTTACATATGGCAGAAACACCATTGGCACATACAATCTACTTAGGGGGTCATGTGTGGCTCTGTTTAGAATGAAGCATTCTTCTTCATATTTTGCGAAACAGAGGAACACAGGTAATAATATTTTTGCTAGATTATGTTACCACTCACCAACTTCAAACAAGAAAACATGAATCTATATATGCAATATTACCAGACACACATACCCGAAAAGGCGAAAAACCGAAAGAGAGGGAGAGAGAGAGAGAAGAAGGAGAATGTAACATACCCGAAAACCTCGAAGCCGAAAAAGTTTGAGCTTTTTGGGAAAGAGAAACCCGTTGATGATTTTTTTCTTTCTTTCTTTCTGAACCCTTTTGCGAACTGCATTTTGGCATGATGATACAATGATGAATGGGGTCACCGAATTCTCAGGAGAATTATCATATCATAAAAGAAAAAAGGGGGAAACAAAAAAAATGGTGTGGGGAAGCTGCAATGAAAAGCATGTGTATATGCAGAGAGAACAGAGGAGTCGTTGTATATGAAAGGTTCAGGCCTATTTTTTTGATACCCCAATTCGAGGATGGTTGGAATTAACCAATCGTCTGATCATTATTAATTGGACCCTTTCGGTTTTCGTTTGGATTTGAATGGTAGATCCTCTCTCTCTCTCTCTCTCTCAAGTTTAGTTTGTACTTACTAGTTTATACCCAGATGGAGTCGACCAAACGTTCTAGTAGTAGGGTCTGAAAATGGCGTCCACCAACCATTCTTTTCGCTTTCTAAAACTGCCCAACGGCTGAAGGGCATATCTGGCATTTAGAATATCCTTTGCTAGTAGTTAATTTCTCGTTCTTTGCTAGGTACGCGTTTTTGGAGAAAATGCACCAAAATTTATAATGCGTGAAAGTGGGTACGTCACTACGTTGAGACATTTAGGAGTTCTTTGATGGAATGGAAAGAAGAAAGTTGGAAATTAAGATCTTCAAATTGAATGCTGAATTTATTAAGTCGATATTTTTTTTTTTTTGGACAAGTTTTAGAGCTTTATTAAAATATAAATGGGTTGATATATACAAAGCTAAATAGATTTTGTTTATGTTATATGCAAGGCCAACCCAAGAGATTTAGATGTCCAAGGCTAAATTGTGGAATGATGCCCTACATATTTTTAGAATTAAACAACAATGATAGAAATGTTTTTTTATATTACTAGTTTAGACTTTATAATCCATGTTAATTACTTTGTCACCAACGGTCAAAGTGATTGGCTTGAATTCTATTTGATTTGGTTTCAAAACCTGGCAGTTACGATAGCATTATTTTTTAGAAAAAAAACATTTCAAAAGAAAAACTTATCACTGAGCTAGCAAAAACATTTGTGTTAAATACTAATTTACAAATAATATTGAAGTGCCACTAAAATTTAAATTTTTTTGAATGCCCGAGGCTCATGCCTCTTGGGGCATTGGGCCTGGGTTGGCCCTGGTTATATGTAACTATTTTCTTTTTAGTTTTACCTATAACCATCATAGTTTGTGGTGGAGAGATGGTAACTGCATGCAGTGGGGGGTTGGTTAGCAGAGGTGGTGGTGGTGCTAGCGATTATGGTAGCAAGTGATAGTGTAGTTGTGGTGGCGAAGCTAGGAGTTGGGTGATTGTAGCGGTGGAATTAAGGTGGTGGAAAAGGACACTACCACTAGGGGCAACCGGGCAAACCACGCCTAACCAAAACAAGAATACGAACTTAAGTGTCCAACTTGCAACCTACAGTCAAAAAGGCCAACAACATATGCAGAGAGGCAGGGCACCAGTGACCTACCATTCCGGTGTTGCTTTTTTCTTCCCTTTTCTCAAGGCTTAATCTATACACAGTTCTTCCTATCGCTCTCAATCTCACCGTCCAAAATTGAATTTCGGAGAGTTCGGATTTTGAGAAGACTTTTCCCGGAAAGAGTTTAAAATTCAGACCATTAATTGCCGAGACGGACGGTAAGATTGAGCGCTGCAGTGGTGGCGGCAGTGAAATAAAAGGGTTGGAAGTAGCACCGCAGACAAACTACATAGGTAAAACTACCAAAACGGAAGCAACAATTCACTTGGTTGGGGGGGGGGAGAGGGGGGGTGTGTTGAATACTAAAATAAGAATCCCCAAAAACCATTTGTGGGCAAATTATCACCACCGATCGATCCACCTTAAAGATTATAGGTCTCCATTGAGTAGTTATCAGTGCTCCATCACCACATGGTGCTCAATAAACCTTATCCATCAGACATTATAACGGAGTCCACACTAATATCGGGTGAAAAAAAAAATTGAAGCATCACGTGTCGATTCTTCGAAAGTATTTAGCAATTTTAGGTCTCCGTTTGTCCATGAACTGGTGCAGCCTCCATTTCAGCTTTACAAGGTAGATGCCGTGCGTTGTTCCAAGGAAATCAGACGTTGTGCTTGACTCAAACTCGCCAATAACTTGTTGGGAAAAAACTCAGGATTATTTTTTCTTCCTTAGGAAAAAATCAACGTGCCAACTTTTCATTCGGAATTTAGAATGCTATATTCTCAATGGAAAGCAGGTATATGGATCAAAAACTTGTAGTTATTCTTTTGAGCTTAATTTTTACCGGGCCACTCCAAAAAATATTTTAAGATAAATGAACGACTCAGATTATTTGTGAGGAATTTAAAAAAAAAAAAAAAGGCCCTACGCACCGATCCGTATATCATCGGTGCACATTTCATCTGTTTCAGTAGGATTTTCGCAATTAGGAATGAAAGAGATAATCAGTGCTACACACAGTCCACTGCACATGGCCACCACACTCGTGTGGGGCCTATTCTTCTACTGCCACGACATATTATTGGCAGTCATATTATACCCTTCTTCCCAGTTAAAGCGCAGTCCCCGCGTGTTTCTCTCTCTCTTCCACCATGTTTATGTTTCTCCCACAAAAAATTTACCCAATTTGCTGTTCTTTCCATTCTTCTACTCCTTGTCTTCTCACTTGAAAATTGAAACCAGCCAAGACATACAAAACACCCATCCAATCCAATTCGTAACCATCCATCCACTGTGACCAATCTATATGGATAACCCATCTCAATTCTCACCTAAACCCTATCCATTCACACAAAGAATAGACAATAAAAGGGATAATTCATTTTCTTGTTTGAAAAAGAAAACAGAAAACCTTTCACTGAATCAATCGGAAAAGGAGGAAAATTAAGTAGAGGAAGAAATGAAATCGCAACCTTTTTTTTCCATCCATTTTTCTCCTTTACATCCCTTGACACCGTCTGATTTCGCAGATTCTTTAGGTGCAGTTTATTAGCCGAAGAAGGGTAAATGGTGGTTCTCAATCGATTCCAAGATCAGCGGCTTTGTGCTCGCACAGGTGGGTTTGGAACCAGTACTTGGTAGCAGAATCCAATTCGAAATCTTAAATCAGTCATCTTTCGTTGTTCACCACCGGCCACCAGTCCCATTTTAGAGAGGCTTGAAAATGAGAGGAGCAATTGAAGCATAGCAAAGTACTAAAAAGAGCAGTGGATCGGTAGACACAAAGAAAAGCCAAAGTGAAGAGTGAGAGAGAGAGAGGGGGGGGGGGGGGGGGGGGGGTGCGTTGGGGGCAAAATTGTCCCGTTGTCTAACTGGTCGTGGCATTATCACCATTTTGGAATAAGATTTTATGCGGTTCTGTAAGAGCATCCGCATCTCACTCACTACTCCCTCTTCTACACTAAAGTAGCGACCCAAACCCTAAAAATCACCGTTTACCAGCCTCGTGGAAATAACCGGAGGAGTAGCTGGAGCTACAGTGCCTCGTTTCTTCTTGCGAGGCCCTGTTCATCAACCATCCATTTTTTTACTATTAAATTTGTACCCCACTTGCCTTCACCGACAGCATGGCCTTCTCCAAGCAGCTCGAGCCCCGACTCCGTTACTTCACCGACGGCATGGCCTCGAGCGACGCCGGCAATGGGCCTTCTTTGATCGACTGGTTGGAACAAAAATTGGGGTTTTGATCGAACCCCCTGTGGTTGACGCCTTCTTTGATCGAACCCCCTGTAATCGACGCCTTCGAGAGGGTGAGTTCAGAATAGAAATTGAGGTTTGATCAATTGGTCGGAACAAAAAGAGGGTTTTGTTTGGGTTGGGTTGAAAAACAGAGAGTAAAGTGAGAGATTGAGAGAGAGGGATAGCCTGGGTCGGAACAAAATTGGGTTTCCTTTTGTTGGGGTTGGGTCGGAACAAAATTTGTGGTTTTGATTGAGAGATTTTTTTAAAGATTAATAAAAAAGAAATAATATTTTTAATAGGATAATTTTAATATAGAGAGTCTGATGCATGAGACATTTTAAAAGTGGATAGCTAAAGTAATAAAGTGACTTTTTAAGGTGTAATTTGGTCCAAAATATAAAAAGTCTAGTGTGGATGCCCTAAAAAATTAACTTTAATAGATATTATTAAATTTTTTTTTATTCATAGGAGCGAAAGCAGTTTCACCCTACTAATTTAGGAAAAATACTTACCATACTATTTGTTAGAGCTGATTTTTTACGACACCGTATAAAAATTATTTAAAAATTTATGAATATTTTATTATATTTCTTTGAGATCCAAAGTAGACCCCACACACTTGAGGTGGACATGTACGGTTAGTGGCGGAGGAACATAGAGACAAGGGTGGGCTGCCGACCCCATTGGCTGCCTAATTTTCATAAAAATATTGATAATTTTTAGGGAAAATGATGGCCCAGTACATATATTTTGATAATTAATACCTTTCAAGGACATGCTGGAACAAATAAACTAGCGTTACGTTTGGAAATTTTGTGGGTAGAGATTCTATTTATTCTCTTCTTCTTTTTTTTCTTAAATACAAAACCTTTATATGAACAGGGGCAAAAATAAACTTTAAAGTGGGGCCAAATTAGTAAAAATAGGGTAAAAATTAGAAGGGATTTCGTTCATGAATTACACATATTTCATTTCTGACCCCACTTATTAAAAGGGCCTTGCTATCCGGAGAGACGATTTGTAGAGAACCTCGAAGAGAAAAATGCGTTTGGCTCCATTTTGGGTACCAAAAAAATCTAAAAAAATATCCATAAATTTTTGAATATTATTTTATGGGGTTCTGTAAAAAATCAGTTCCAGCGGATATCGATAAGTATTACTTTTGGATTCATAGGAACGAACTGCTTTATGTTTTTTTCTAGAGTTTTTGGGTACCCAAAATAGAGCCAAACGCATTTTTCTCTTCGTAGTTCTCTGCAAAGTCTCTGCTTGTTAGAATTTTTGTTATTAAAAATCCTCCGCTACTGTGTACGGTGAGCTTACCCTTTCTGTAATCAACCCGACGACAGACAGGGAATTGGCGACGTGGCCAAATCTGTCACTCCAAAATTCCTTTGGCGCCTTCCAGTAGCCCCAGTTCTCTCCTCTCCTCTCTCTCGGATTCTTTCTTTCAGGGTGTGCATTTGCAAACATGAATATGGGGAGCACCAGTTCTTCAACACTCCCACTCTCGAAACTGGAATTCCCGTCGTCTTTGAACCCTCGAAGGATTACTAGAAAGAAGCTCACGACGTCAACCCCCTTTGGCTTTGGTCTATCCAATTCCAGTCTGTCGAGAGACACAACTACTGGGCTTTCTCTCTCTACAGGCCATTATTATGCCATTCGTTGTTGTTTGGATAATACTAATAGTAACATTGGAGTAATTGAAGATCCAACCAAAGACAGTAGCCCTCCTCAAGTCCAAGTTAAAACCAGGTTAGTTATTACTCTCCCCTTTTCCTATTGATGGAACCATTGCATTCATTGCTCACTCTTTCTTTCTTAGGCTATGTTTGGACAGCAGTCCCACGTTGTACTCCATGTTAGACAACAGTCCCACATTAATTGCTTGGGTATCGATAGAAATTAGAATATCACCTCCAGTACTCGTTGCCAAAGGGTTTTGGGTTGGATATAAAGTTTCCACTCCCCAGATCCTTAGAATAGTTAGTTATCCATACAATACAACTAGAGGCGTAAGAAAAGATGCGCTTGCGTAACCTATAAGAAATAGCAAATCACTCATAATAGACCAGACCTGAGATATCTAATCCATATTTATATTTGTAAACTTAAATGCATTTCATAATGCTCATTTCTCTAAAGAATGGACGTAACGTAAATCAATTTAAGTGAATCTGCAATACTCCAATCTACATTGTGATACTGAATTTTCCTTAGATTTAAGGTGTTCTATGGCCAAGGTACCGGACAACCATCCCTGTTATGTCGGGTTACTTGTGGTTGCATTACTTTCCTTGAGTGGAGAAACTCCGTGGTTGGACTCCCTTGTCATAAACCTTAGTCAATCATGGTTGATATATAGGCTATGAGCTTGACCATAGCACTTTGCTGCTTCTTCTGCCATTTCCAAGCAATCATCACATCATTAATCATTTTGTCCGGTTTCAAAGCTTCAACCTTACAGTTGATTACCCCATTTGCAATGGGATGGCTGTGTCCAGAGTCGGCCCATGCACAAGGGGCCTTGGGCATCCCCAAAATGCCCAATTTTGGGGGCACCCAATTTTCTTTTCAGAAGCAAGGCCCAGTCTCTAGAGCATTGTTACTGACGAGTAGGACTTTCTACTTATAAAAGATTCTTTGCCTTCATTGTTTCCTTCAACTAGCGATGTGAGACTATAGGTGGGAGGCTTTGATTTGCAACTTGTTTGTCCCACGTCGACAGAGCAAAGGCTCAATTGGCAAGGTGCTCACCTATAAAGTCCTCTACTCCACTGTTCCACTTGCTCACAGAGTGGTTGCACGTGGGCAGCAAGTATCGTAATTAAAATTGTTTTGAATGGAAATTTCAAATTTTGAAATATATATATATATATATATATATATATATATATATGTATGTATGTATGTATGTATTAGTCAAGGGGATTTAATACTATAGTTTTGGCTTTCTATGACAGTTTTTTTTTCCGTAAAAATTATCAAGCGTTTAGGGCACCATTCTTAGAACAAGGGCACCCAAATACCTTGGGCCGGCCCTGGCTTTGTCCACCCTTAAACCATTGCATAGTTCATCTGAAATTAACTTTGTGGATGTTGGAGATCTTAACATTTATGATGTGGGGGATTAGTTTTCTTTTTCTTCAAGTTTGTGGAGTTGATACCACAAAAAGTTCTTCCATTGAGATACAATTAGTTATGCTTCCTGGTTTCCTGTTATCTTCAACTCATATACTTCTCGTGGATGCCCTGAGTGTTTTCCTACATCCATTTTAGATTTTATGATGTTGGCTTTCTAATTCTGTATGTGATTTGTTTGTCTTGTAGTACGTGGAATTGGAGGGGCTATTCTATTCGGTATCAGTATGCTGGGAGCAGTGGCCCTGCATTAGTTTTAGTTCACGGTTTTGGAGCAAACAGGTCTACATTTTGCTTGTCCTCAACTTATTGACATAGGTATTAAATTCACACAGTGCTCGGAAAAGAGACTCTTATCTGCGCTAAATCTATGAGTTGGGATATGGTGGTCCACTAGATATTAACGATTCATCAGTGGAAGTTTTTGTTCCTTGATTTTTTTAAAACAAATTGGATTCTTAGAGCTTTTTCAGTCACTAGTTTTGTCTCACTTATCTCTTTTAACAGCGACCATTGGAGGAAAAATATTCCAGTTCTTGCGCGTTCCCATAGGGTATTCTCGATTGATCTTATTGGCTATGGTTATTCAGACAAACCAAATCCTCGTGACTTTGGAGTTAACTCCTTTTACACATTTGAGACATGGGCCTCCCAACTAAATGAGTTCTGTGTTGATGTGGTGAAAGACAAAGCATTCTTTATTTGCAATTCTATTGGAGGTGAACACCTTTTATTGATCCCATTTCTGTGATTTTAATTCTCTACTCTTCGTATTATGCTTAATTGATCTTCTTCTTAACATTGAATTGGCCATCTTTTTCATTGACAACATTCATCTTGACTATCTGTATTTGAGGCCAAATATTTGGGTGATTGATTTAATCAACTTCCACTTATGTCGTTGCTACTAAAATTTTCCCAGGATAGCCCAGAAATGGTTTTGTTCATTGATAAGGTCTTCTTTTAAGGAGTGTGATGAACTGCAAAACTTCCTCACATCCTACCTGTCATACGGCTCAAATTGCTCATCATCCTTTGATGCTTTCAAGAAACTTAACCACTCATTAACAACCACATAAATTTTCACCTTTAAAACGGTAAAAGACCTACTTTCGCCACCCCATACTGTATACTATAGATGAAGAAACCCCAGATAACATGACCGCATGTCCTCTCTATGCCAGATTTGCCAATTACCTCTGGCAAAAGACTTTCAACCAAGAAGTTACACACTTGTTAAAATCAAAACCACATCCACAATCTGCTACGAAAGCTTACTGAGAATAAAAAATTGAGCTTGCAGTCACTTTAGTAAACCTCAAGGCAAGAATGTATGCAGCACTTATAGACACACCCAACCGGACTAATTGGTTCGTAATCTCTGATGTCAACTACACCACATTTCCCAGGCCCCCGTCATACATTTTAAGACACGGTCACTGTTGAAATTTCTCTCAAACACATAGTTTCGTGAAAGAATTACGAAGCTATAATCACCTTATCTCACCACATTTCAACACTCAGGAAAAACGCTATGGTGAACCTGTCTAGCCCAGGAGCTTTCTCATCCTGGCCAAGTTCCTTTAAGTGAAAAAGGCTGACAACCATTTTGGAGTCTCATAATATGCTTGACTTGGTCTCTGATTTACGCTATTCTTCTGATTTAATCACGTATTCTTCATTCAATGGTGTATTCACACATTCCCTTTCCTGCTGATGTCTTAAAAGGAGTGCTAGGTTATTTGCATTCCTTTGAAATCTTTCTATAGATAATAGCAAAAATGATACACATATAAGAAAGATTCCTTTTCGCTTTCATGAAGGAGTTGTTGGTCTTCAGGCAGCTGTGATGGAACCCGAAATCTGTAGGGGCATTACTATTCTAAACATATCTCTACGTATGCTTCATATTAAGAAGCAACCATGGTATGGAAGACCTCTAATCAGATCATTTCAAAGTTTGCTGAGGTAAACTTGGATATATAATGGTTTCTATTGGCTTACTTCGTTATATTGAACTTTCGAATTATCTTAAACATACTTGATATATTTCTTGTCAGGAATACTGCAGTGGGCAAATTCTTTTTTAAATCTGTTGCCACGCCAGAGTCAGTGAGGAGTATTCTTTGTCAGGTATTCCTCCATGACGCCGTGGATTTGTACTCAGTACTTATTCTCACGAAAAGATGATGATGTTGTCAAGAGGTTTAAGAGGAAAGAAGCATACTTTGTTCAGAGTATTTGATGGATAGTAGTTTACTGGACTGTGAATAGACTAGGTTCCACTAGCACGAATTCATCACCCTTTTGAAAGATTCTAGATCCAAACTTAATTGAATACGTATTACCCTAGTCAGAAAATGGAGAGATGAAAACTCGTCAATAAAAATCTGAAACAAATGTGGGACGATTTTGAATTGTGATGCTTTAGGCATAGGTGATGCAAAAACATCCTGTAATTATAGAGAAAGTAGGGCATAAAAATCTTTAAGATACTTTATGCGAGAATCTAGGGAAATGATGGTGAGTGAGCCTGCTGATAGCCGATGTGGAGTCTACTTTTTTTTTGGGTAAGGTAATCCATTAGACTAACAAACCAAGAAATATGGACCAAGGGTATGGCCTTGAGAATACAATCAATGAAAACAGAAAACATGAAAGAAACAACTCAGGCTCTCCCAAACAAGAACAAACCCACTAGACTATCAAACAGAAAACAGAAAACATGGAGTTGTTCATTGTATCTAGCCAAATGGGAAAAGAACTACTGGCCTTGAATCGGACAGAAATGCTCCCAACACTATCTTTAAGAATTTGCTCACTCACAACAACTCATCAACTTATCATAATTCTTAGACATCCCTATGTCCTCTAAAGTCTAAATTAGCATTCTACCCTCCAAATCACAATTCTCGGTTACAATTAAAATCACTTCCCAAGAACTGCAACTGATAATAGCTTACCTGTGGGACAAAAGCTTTGATTTTTTCCAGTCCTATTTATTTTGAAGTAAAAATGTTGCAACATTGTCTTCCTGTGTTGGATAAGTTGATGTATATTGTTGGACACATTTCCTAAGTACTTTAAGGCTTGAGGACAATCGGTGACTTAACGTGGTATTAGTTTTGGCTTATAGGTCTTGGGTTCAAGTCCCCCAATTTGTATTTGTTCCGCATTCTCATTCTGCTTCTTGCTACTTCCATTTTGTTTCTTCCAATAGAGGGACGTTTCATCTCAACATACATGATGGGGGTACAACACCATCTATAGTACTTTGCTACTTTGCATGCCTTGAAATGGAAACATTATTGTCTTCTGGCATACAAATGGGTATCGTCCTTGAAACTAGAATGATATACCAACAATGAGACCATTTCAGAGCTTTCCTCCCGATCCCACCCATAGCAAACATAGTTGACTGTGCTGAAATAAACATAAATTTCCATGTGAAAGCTTGGAGTGACCTTCGTAATGAATAATGGAGACTTTTAACACTTGTGGCAACAAGCTTTTCAAGTGATGATCTTCTGTGTTTGGTATTCATGGCATGTTAGCAGTTTCCTCGGAATGGATCTTGTCAAGTACTTGAATCCTCTTTAACCATTGTTTAAATGACATCTGTAGATTGCTGTTTTAAAGAACATCCAAATACTTGTTTTTGTGAAAAATGGTGTAAAATGAAGCATATTCTGCTTCTTTCAGTGTTACCACGACACGTCCCAGGTGACAGAAGAATTAGTTCAGAGTATCCTTCTTCCCGGGCTTGAGCCTGGTGCTGTGGATGTGTTTCTGGAGTTTATTTGTTATTCAGGGGGCCCTCTTCCGGAGGAACTATTGCCTCAAGTCAAGGTCAAATTCTTAAATTTGATCCCTATTATTATGTCTCAATATTTGTCTCGCGTTATGTTTTTCTTTGGATGACACGGATCTCTCTCTCTCTCTCTCTCTCTCTCTCTCTCTCTCTCTCTCTCTCCACAATTTAGTGCCCTGTTTTGATAGCATGGGGTGACAAGGATCCATGGGAACCCATTGAGCTGGGAAGAGCCTACGGTAAATTTGATTCTGTGGAAGACTTCATTGCGCTCCCTAACGTTGGCCATTGCCCTCAGGTGTCTCTCTTTCTCTCTCCCTCAGCATGTGTGTGTGTGTGTGTCTCCCGAGCTCATGTTACATGATCTCAAATACAGGTGTCGGCTGCAGACACATATAAAATTATTGGACTTATTTTTCAGTCCTAGCCCCTAGGACATGTAGACACAGCAAAATATTCATATTTCCACTACAGTCCTTTAATTTTATGGAAAAGGGTGGGTGATTTGCAATAGCAAGTGGAGTGGTAGCTAAGTGGTAGGTATCATGTACTTCCATGCATTTGACATGGGTTCAGCGTCAAACCTCACAACTAACAATGCTGACTTTCACCGAGCAAAAGAAAAAAGGGTGTTCACAATAGGCCAACATTGCATGTCATTGGAGATTTATGCACACGATGATACCAGCATATTACGAAATAGTTTTATGGGTGAGTGCCAATTGGCATGTTACACATCTGACACGGATCCCATTTCCTACCAAACCATCCGGTGTCTGATACGTACATTGACACATTTAGAAGAGTCCATGTACCATAAACAACTATGAAGGGGCCAACAGTGACAGTGTGCACATTGATTTGTGATATATAGTTCTATCTGGTTCCATTTTACGGGTATTATGGAACGCCATCTTGGAGAACTGAGACTATAATTTCTATGTCTACAATATAAGTTTGAAAGGCTATTTTTGACTTTGTACCACACTAGGACCCTTGGCTTCTTGTCCCTCCAAAAAGAACTACTATTATCTACTTGACCTTGTCTACTCATGCTATTGACTCCTTTGAACTTTTACGAGTTCTTTTTCGACAATTTACTCTGTTTTTTATCATCGTTTTGTTGATGTGAGTGAAGGATGAAGCACCTCATCTTGTCAACCCGCTTGTTGAGTCCTTTGTGGCACGTCATGCGACACCACAACCTAGTATTTCCGCGAATGCTATATAATGCATTTCCAGGTTAAGATTTTTTGCTTTTTCTTGGTGCTTTGAGTAGACGTCTTGGATTTGCTCAGCATCCATTGCCAATCAAGCACTGATGCTCTCTCTCTCTCTCTCTCTCTCTCTCTCTCTCTCTCTCTCTCTCTCTCTCTCTCTCTCTCCTTGTTTGTTTTCAGGGAGCATTTCAGAGCAGAAACAAGGGTGAATTACTTCGAAGTCTGAGATGCATGCTGAGCAGTTAGATTTTCGGTTTTCTGTATGGTTTGGTAACCTGTCAAAATGTCTACCAGTTAAGATGTCTGAAAATATGTATAGAGATTCTCTAGGTAACACTTACTTGTATAGAAGTTGAAGTTACTGGTCTTGGTACTATATCCAGCACCTTTCTATGGGGCCACCTTTTCGTTCACTTGCTTATGGCAAATTTGTTCAGCTACAAATTGCATGTTGCTTTGCTTCTTGACTTACTGTTTATTTTAACACCAAGTATTTTAACTAACAAAGTCCATTAATTTAAAGTCAAGGTAGACCTGCCGTTCATTTTGTTCATATTGTCAAATTTGTGGGCTGTATCAAAAAAGAGATCAACGGCCCCTCTCAGCGCCGAGTCTGCCCTTGTGACTACGATTTTTCTGTGATTTCAAGGATAAAGTTTAAAAGAATATATTTCGTAAATATGAGTGTCCGATGCACAATCAATGTTATTAGCTACAAACTCAATGAGCTGAATAATGAACGTTGTTGATACGCTAGCAGTCCAGAGATGGACCTCATTAGAAGAGCACAGTATTTTTTGGTGCCATATTGAAAGCTTGAAGTCCGGTATCAATCTCACCTTCCTACGTTTACTTGCCCCTTCGAATTGTGCAGTTCACCTTTTGGACCAGAAAAAGATGATGAAATGAACAAGCCTATACTTTACCTGAAGAGAAAAATTGTCAATCTGAGGTGGTGAGGTGTGTTTACAGTCTTGAGATTCTGGAGGGAAAAATGATACCCCGCAAATTAACACAACCATAATGTACTTAGAAATCACGGCATTTGGACACATTCCTCTAAACTTTTTCAAATTTGAACTGCAAGCACTTGAGCAGGCTAAACGGGAAACACAAAAGAGAAGGATAATAGCATTCATGATTGAGATGAAATAACAAGTCACAATTCTGAAACCCGTGAAAAGAAAGACTTCTTCTGTAGCAAAGGAAAACACTTCATTCCTAAACACCCCAAACACGGCTTTTTTAACAGTTTCCTAATGCAGATAGGAAGGATAATACACATATTGAGATGGAACGACAACAGAGAAGAGCCAGAAGAAGGGAGACGGCAACACTCAAACTTTACTCAATAATCTTCGCCCTCTTCTTCCTCCTCCACACCTTCGGCACCAACTTCCTCATAATCTTTCTCGAGAGCAGCTAGATCTTCACGGGCCTCAGAGAACTCCCCTTCCTCCATGCCTTCACCCACATACCAGTGAACAAATGCCCTCTTGGAATACATGAGATCAAACTTGTGGTCAATGCGTGAGAACACCTCTGCCACTGCTGTGTTGTTGCTGATCATGCAAACAGCTCGCTGAACCTTGGCAAGATCACCCCCTGGCACCACCGTTGGAGGCTGGTAGTTTATGCCGCATTTGAAGCCAGTTGGACACCTGAGAATTGAAAAAAGACAGCAACACATGAAATTGGGTTGCCAAGGGGTGAGAATTCGAGTCTGAGGCCAGACATTCTGTGTATTTAATGCCAAAGGTTAGGTGCATACCCCATCTAATATATGTTAATGGGTACCTAGGTTAGCTTATTTCTTGTTAAATGGGGCTGCAAGCTTGCAGCATCTACTTTCCCACACGAGGAGCACAAGCTGAACAACAGAGACCTGTTTCCCAACGAAGTTCGTAGAAAATGGTTGTACATAGCAATAGAGCATTCATTTCAGATAAGTTCTTCCAAACTAAGATCAAGAGCTATCCTTGTACAGTTATTGCTCCTAAAAGAATCGCTTAATAAATCCACACCTATTATTCCCTATTTCACTTCAAGATGGTTCTAGGTTTATACTTCATTAGTTCATTACTTCTCAACTACAAGATATTCCACAAAATGTATGATATTTAGTCTATAGATAATTATTCGCAAATCAATATCTACTAAGTACTATTTTACTCACCAGTCAACAAACTGTACAGTCCTTTTGGTCTTTATGGTGGCGACAGCAGCATTAACATCCTTGGGAACAACATCTCCTCGGTACATCAAGCAGCATGCCATATACTTCCCATGCCTCGGATCGCATTTTGCCATCATGCTTGAGGGCTCAAACACTGCATTTGTGATCTCAGGTATAGAGAGCTGCTCATGGTATGCTTTCTCTGCTGATATCACAGGGGCATAAGAGGAAAGCATAAAATGTATGCGTGGATAGGGTACGAGGTTAGTCTGGAACTCGGTAACATCCACATTAATGGCCCCATCGAACCTTAAGGAAGTTGTCAGAGAAGATATTACTTGGGAAATCAATCGGTTCAAATTTGTATAAGTAGGCCTCTCAATGTCTAGGGATCTGCGGCAGATATCATAAATGGCTTCGTTGTCCAAAAGCACAGCAACATCCGTGTGCTCAAGGAGGGAATGGGTAGAAAGAACACTGTTATAAGGCTCCACAACAGCAGTAGATATCTGCAATAAACAAGAAGTTAGGTGCACCTAAGCAATCGAAACAATGAATAGAATTATAACATTCTAGTTACCGATATTAGGCTCCATTTGAAGGATTGTGAAGTTCAAATGAAAGAAGTTACTATCCAATGACAATCAAATTAGATTTGAGATTTACCTAGGGACTTTGATATTGAGAGCTCTATTGTGATGGATTTGAAATAACTACCACTCAGTATGAGGGATTCGTAATTCTTCATGTTAGGGATTGTATCTACACAATGATCCAATAAACTATATCCCTTCTACTTCTGAACCACCTTCCCTGCTAGTTTGCAAGCCACCTACTAGGCTATTGTATAAATACCTATTGTATTCATTAAGTTTGAGCATCCAATTCCTTCCTTTGAAGCCCACATCTGGCGACAGATTCCAAACAGAGCTTTAATCCCATGTTGGCAAACACTAACACTATGTGTGTAGACAAGATAAGCACAAATGTGCAGGAACCACTTGTGAGTCCACTTTGGGGTCCAAACACAAACGATCCAGAATTGTGAATGAAAAAAAGTTAGATGATTGGATCAAGTACTTATATTTATCCGATTGAGTTGAAATATTATTTCAAATTTAATGAACGGCACAGACCGTTTGTGTGGGACCCCAGCGTGGACCCCAAAAGTGGTCTGTGCACAATATGTGCTCATCCTGTCTGTACTCATAGTCGGTCTCTAGAGCAAAATCAATACCATTTTTTAACAGGTAGCAGAAGTTTTGAGATTTTACCGATACATCCCATTAAACGGATCCGATTTTTTTCAAGTTTATGTTAACCAGCATTATTCTAACTCCACCTTAGAAAGCTACAATGCTCGTTATAATACCATGATGCCTATTACTACTCGTTATAATACTTGTATGATAGACTGAAGGGGCTACCAATATAAAACAAATGTCAGCACCTGAGGAGAAGGATAGATGGTGAACCCCAGCTTTGACTTCTTTCCATAATCCACAGACAAGCGCTCCAACAACAAGGATCCCAAACCAGAACCAGTGCCGCCACCAACAGCATTGAACACTAAAAACCCTTGCAAACCAGTGCAGTTATCAGCTAACTTCCTAACTCGATCAAGGCAAAGATCAACAATCTCCTTCCCCACTGCAGAACATCACCAAAATCAGGTTAAACTTACAAAAACGAAGTGTTCATATGCTGGGGCTTTTGAATTTAATGAAGACAATGAGTATAACCTGTGTAATGTCCTCTTGCGAAATTGTTAGCAGCATCTTCCTTGCCAGAAATAAGCTGTTCAGGATGAAAAAGCTGGCGGTAAGTTCCTGTCCTGACTTCATCAATAACTGTTGGTTCAAGGTCAACAAATATAGCTCTGGGCACATGTTTTCCTGCGCCGGTCTCGCTAAAGAAGGTATTAAAAGCATCGTGTTCGACACCCACAGTTGTATCACTGCAAATAAATACATCATAATTTGTAAGGACCTCAAACTAACAACACCCCAAACCAAACCAAACCAAACCAAACCAAACCAAACCGAGCCAACCGAGCCTTATGCCCCAATCAATTAGGGTCAGCTACATGAATCTTGTTTTTTGATTGAAATTTACAACACCCCCAAAAGAAATTTACAAAAGATGCAAATCAAATGCAAACCAGTAGTCCTTCTATGAACAAGTTACAGCTAAGGAGCTACCAATCTAGAGTGGAATAAAAATTCAACTCTAGCATTATGAATAAGATGTTGAAAAGGGGAAACACACAAACACTAACTTACATATAGCTATCTTTAACTTGAGAAATGCAAATATCATGGTTAATCACTTAGAAGAATGTAGCTGACCACTTTCCCCTTTCACATAAAGCCAGAATCATGTTTTCTGTCCCCATTAAAAACAGTGTTGCTCATCCTAGAATATTTTGGCCGTAAACTTGTCCTCATTCCACAACAAAAAGTTATCTAACCACCGAAGCCATTAAAATGCATGATTTAATGAGAGGAATATACGGTGAACTGGCAAACAACCACATAAACACCAGAAAACTTATTTCTTACCCATCCGTCAAGCGAATTCAAGCCAAACAAATACAGCCATGAACCACAAAGAATTGAAGAACCAACTCAAGGGAGGAGTAGAAGAAATGGAAACACACACAAAATCAATTCTACATTCTCGAATTTCCCATGTTGTTTGTTTGAATGGATATGAGCATCCAGATGGAGTTCTGGTGTCAGGTTAAAATTATTTCGGTCTGGATTAAACATGCATTAAAACCCACAAAATGTGCAATATAACATTATGGGTTGTGGTTTTATTAATCTCATCACTATTAGTCCGACGAGATTGTATCTCTATAAATTTATAAATCCTTCAATACTAATCCTATCAAAATCAAACAAGCAGTGCCTCCATAATAAAACACCAGTTCCATATACATCATCAAAGCAGCCACAAAACACTAGATATATCCTTCTTTATAGATCGGGTGCCGGGGCACAGACACCTCGACTAATCCGTAGAGAACAAATCCCACCGTTCACTATCTGGTCCAATTAAAGTCGGGACAAAGTCTTGCATGTCTGGCGTTAGGATCTGGGGTCACGCACACAACACAAGCATGAAATCGAGAAAAAATCACTCGTGTACACATACCCAGAGTAACAAAAAAATTCTCCGGGGAGGAGAACCACCGGCTCCCCCTCTCTCGACTTCACCCTCTCTCGACTACATTGCTACACCCCTGCTCTCCCTGCTCTCAGTTCATACATATATACAATCAGAAACAAGGATAAGCTCAAAGTCATTCAAGGCAAACGCACAAGTAGTTGGGAGTTGACGACGCTTTGGACTTGGAAGGAGACCAATAATTCAAGATCTGGCCCTACCAGAATCAATAGGTCTAAAGTCAAGGTCCAAGTCTTCACCACCAGCCAACAAATGCCATAATAATTTCAAACCAACGGTGATCCAGAACAGAAACAACTGAGATGAATAGAAAGTTATGGAAACAACAAGCCTACCCAGCAAAGAAAATTAGAGACAAATACACAGCGAATCGACTGAACAGATGACCTCGATTGAACGCCAAAATTAGAGACAAATACACAGCGAATCGACTGAACAGATGACCTCGATTGAACGCCCTAGACTAACAGATGACCTCGATTGAACGCCCTAGACTAAATATACGCACGGGAGACGCACATTACAGATGTGAGATGTAGGAATGTGTAGAGAGCAGAAGAGTAATTATTAAGGGAGTACCTGGGCATCTTGCCGTCGGGCTGAATGCCATGTTCGAGGCAGTAGAGCTCCCAGCACGAATTCCCTACCTGAATCCCCGCCTGCCCAATGTGTATGCTTATGATCTCTCTCATCTCTCTCTCTCTCTCTCTAGCAACAACTACAGCAACAATCACAGACTCTCAACTACTCTACCCCCTCAGATCCGTTTCCCCTCTCTCTCTATATATATATGGAAGCAGCGACAGTATTAAATGGCATTGGATAAACGTCTGGAGTCCGAAAATGATTTTTGGCGCCAGCGTTTAGGTGGCCCCTCACAGCTTTCAGAAACTGTCGGCGTTCCCTCAATTGCCTGTTAAATTTTTTCAAATAAGAATTTAAAAAATAAAAAATAAGAATTTATTTTTAAATTAAAAATAATAAAATTATAAAAATAATTTTTTAATTTTTTTTTGCAGAGTTTAATAAATTTCATTAAAATCTATCAAATAAGATTCACATTATATATTTTTTTTATTTTAATAAAACTATTATTTTTAGACTTAAAAATTGCAATTAAGTACTTATTTTTTAATAGAGAATCTGAAACACAAATAAATCTATGGGTTAGTACTATTTTCTTTTTATTTAATTTTTTTCATATATATTTTTAGTAGTTTTGTAATAAAATTATTATTAATTTTTTTTGAAGAGAGAAATTTAGAAATTAAAAATTTACAGCATTATCAAAATATAAGAAAGTTTAATAAAGACAAAAATAATTCAAAATCGACAAACTTTTTAGATTTAGTCCATCTTTATTCAAAAAAATTAGTTTGGTTAATAAGTTTTTACTAGTCATCTAAATAAACTAATTATCTACACACACAAAATGACGCAAAACTAAAAATATACAAATTTCTTTCAAATAACAATGAAAAATAAGCCGACTACTTCGTTTTCTATCATTATATGATGCCTGCCAGATATACCGTATATATCTTAGAAATGAATTGTTCAAAGAAAAAGATATACAGTAATACATGCATCCTTAAAATGAATTATTCAAATTGAAGTATTAAGTGCGATTATGTTGTACGTATTTTAATTTTGTATCGTAAGGAATCACGATATAATAATACGATGGACAGTGGTCAATACACTCAAAATAAACCAGTCATGTGCTGAAAATGTAAGCAAGTTAGATTTGAAATTCTTATTTCACTCAGCTTTGTTCAAAGATAATCTCAAGCCGAGAAACAAAAATGGTTGAAACAAATAATTATACTTGTATACTTAATAATGAATTTTACCACCTCGTTCCCACCAACAAAAAATACTAAAAACTTAACGCATTTTACCAATTGGTTTCCACTAAATAAAAAGTTTTTACCAATTCAACAATTTTTTCACTCACATACCCATCAAAAACTTATTCATTGAGTAGTGCTACATGTACCGACCTCCCCGGTACCGAAATCGTACCGCCGGCCGCCGGTGGGCCGTCTCCGGCCACCGGACGGCCGATCCGAGCCGTCCAAAAATTTTTAAAAAAAAAAACGAGGGGGCCTACGCGGGAATCAACGGCATCCGAGGTGTGTAAGGTTCTTGATCCGAGCACCCTTTTTTCGTGTATATATGTATATTCGCGGGAATATACATATATACACGAAAAAAGGGTGCTCGGATCAAGCACCTTACACACCTCGGATGCCGTTGATTCCCGCGTAGGCCCCCTCGTTTTGTTTTTTTAAAATTTTTGGACGGCTCGGATCGGCCGTCCGGCGGCCGGAGACGGCCCACCGGCGGCCGGCGGTACGATTTCGGTACCGGGAGGTCGGTACCAATATCATTTCTGCTTATTCATTACAGGAAACAACTTGACATTTCTCAACAATTTATTCACTACCGATCGAAAACACCTAATAACTTTTAAACCACAAATAAAAATTCACAAATTTTTCACTACCGAAAACACCTCCTAAAAAAATAGAATATTTAGGGGGTTTTTTTTAAAAAAAAAAATCGATTTAGGGGTGTTAATCAAGCCAAAAACAGTGTATTTTGAGGCTTGGCTGAATTCCTTTTTCACACATGTGAAAAAAATATTACCATTACATGAAAACCCTAGCCAGGATTTTACACGTATCTTTACAATATTTGCGAAATGACCTCTTGTTCACGAGCATATCAAGCCAAACAATAAAAAGTGACTAAGCTTGGCTTATACTTTGTTTGAACAAATTTAAATGAGCCAATAGTCAAGCCGAGCTCAGGTTGTTTGATTCGTTTAGCTGCGCTAGTCTTAGTGAAGTTCAATTCGATCAGATTTTCACAAAAACTCGAGCTTCTGCCACAGAATAGATTTAGAAGGGTCTAAAAGTAATTGCCTTTTTCTCACAAGAACGTAAAGGTTCAGTGAAGACAAGATTAAAACCCAAAAAAAAAAAAGTACATCAAGTATTGGATGAAGAATGAGATATTTCCAATTGATTTTGAGGCAAATAATCATATAAAAGAACTAAAATTCCAATTTATGTATAATAATAAGAAAAGTTCAAATTAGTTTGTGGATTTATTGAAATTCTCTACAGACTTTGTAGATAAGCTTTTGAATATGACCACCGAAAAATTTCTCACCACTTATAGATTAAAGCATGCAATTTATTGCATTTGGGCTTTTCTTTTTCTTTTTTTCATAACAGGATGTCTGGCCCAGCTTACGTGCACCTCAACTAATTTTGAAGTTCTGAAATTAACAACCGGACAAATCCTCTAGTGATTCTCGTGGAATTCGAACATACAGCCTCCTAAAAAACAAGCACTTGTTAACTTTCTCATACCCACCTCGCCAACGTCATTGTTTTTATTGCATTTGAGCTTAAGGTGACTCCACTTCTTTTTTTTGAAGACAAGGTGACTCCTCTCGAACAACTGAATTATAGTAAATGACAAAAAAAAACTTAATTAAACCAATATACGTGAAGTTCCAATCATGATTGGTGTACTTATTTAATGCCAGTCCTTCAATGTGCTAGGCTGTTCACTTCACCAAATTTTTGTCAACTTCACCAAACTTTGTCACATGCAATCCAAGTTTTTTTTTTTCCCCGTATTTTGAAAGGCAGATGCAATGGGGACCGATATTCCGAAAATCCATGTGTCTCTGTGCCGAGAGGTTTTTCGGCCGTTGGATTGTGTGATTTATGTTTTAAATCCAATGGCCGAAAAATCCCTCTGCATAGAGGCACAAGAATTTTCGACACAAAGGATCCTGCCTTCGTATAATGCAAGTTCAAAACAATATAAAATGAAGCAATTAATGCCAGCTCTATGTAGAGTATATTGCCTTGTGTTTTGTTGATATGATTCTAATGCCGGGTGTTACCAACAACTTGGTAGTTAAATTACAAACAAATAAACAATCAATTCTGGAGTTGGACATCGATGACTTGACCTTCACATGAACATATTCGTTCATAGGCGCTGTATTTTGTAGAAGCCAATCCTAATTTGTTTGACTATGAAGTTTAACTTATTTTACTGCTGCATCTGCATAATGGAGTTCATTATATGTACATGCATGAAATTTCTTCCAAAGCGATAATACCAATGTGAATGTGTAGTCAAAGGATTTTCGTCGAAGAAGGGTATTGCTCTTCCTTTGTACTTCACCGATTTTTGCCGTACCACAAGGTCCCAAGTACTGACTATTCTTGATCTGTAGGAGGATCTATTTCCATTCACATAGATATCCAATCAGTTTAAGTGCGTGTCGGGCGGATTTGTACGTACCTAATTATATCTACTCTGGGTTAAACTTTTAGACACTCTCGTTATAAAAAACTGAAGAATCAACCCAACGCGATAAAGTTCGATAAAAACCTAACTCAGGCATTATTTTCGCTCCAATTGGAAACAAAATAAATTGGGGATGCCAAGAGAGCTGTTTGGAAGCTTTCGATCGGTACATTACTTGTTCTCTGGGAACTCAAGCACATCCGACATAGGTTTGTTTGGGGAGCTGTGCTATCCACACAGATTTTTGTGCACAGATTTTGTTGTGGGGCCCACCACGGGTCCCACACAAATCATCCAAGCCGTTCATTAAATGTAAAACATTTTTTCAAGGGTCCCCGTAAAAAATAAGCTCAATCCAATACCTATATGTACTTCATCCAACTATCAACTTTTCATTCAGATTTTCGGATAATGAAAAGTTATACGATTGGATCGAGTATCTATAGGTATCGGATTGAGATTATTTTTTACGGGGACCCTTGAAAAAATATTTTACATTTCATGAACGGTTCGGATGATTTGTGTGGGACCCGTGGTGGGCCCCACAACAAAATCTGTGCACAATCTGTGCACAGATTGTATGTGTGTGTAGACTTTCTGTTGTTTGGGTTGGGTTGCTTTGAGCTGAGCCCAAATACAGTGGTTGTGTTTGGTTGAGAGTTTAGTTTAGTTTAGTTTTGGTAGTGAGTGGAGAGAGAAATAGAGTAATGATTGAATATAAGGGTAATGATTGGAAAGAGATAAAGAGAGATGATAAAATAATAATTGAAAAAATAAGATAATAATTGGAGAAAGAAATAGAATAATGATTGAAAACAAAACTAAAACTAAAACTAAACCTTTAACCGAAATTATTGGGCCATGATATCACTTGGGGGGTCAATTCATAATAAAGCTGGAGGCCCCAAATTTCCAGTGCAACAGACCTTTTGTATGTATGTACTAGGTGCGGCCACGTGCAAAGCACGAATATCATGTGTCCGTTGAAGAGGATATACTATTTTGTTTCAAGGCAAAGATTAATGTTGTTTTTGATGGTCAAGACGGAAATGTAGGAATGATAGTAGAAGAGTTATGAATGTATATTACATTGCTTAAGACAGCAAAAAGTCTAGCTGATGCACATGTAAATATTGCCTACCTTAATTACAGATGGGAGAGTAGTTTGATTGTAGTAAAGTCTATGGTAGTTAGGTACACAGATTCAAAAGTATTTAGAAAGCAAATCATGCACACCAAAAGAGTTATGGCTTGAGATAGTGGGTCATTTGTTAACTCTTTCAAATCAACCACACTAATTTTTGCAGGGTTAGTTCTTGCGCCAGCTTCCGTTGCAGACAAAACTTTCAAGCCCCAACGCACACATGCTGCAAGAAGTGCCACCTATTACACATTAGGAATGCAGAAATCGTAAATTGAAAAGTAAAACCTCTATCATTCTCACAAGGCATTTGAACTCAAGATAGACAACTTAATAACTGAACTGGAGGTAAAACAAAATATTTTTTCATTGAAAGCCAATCCATCACAAGTTCCAATCCATAAATTCTCAAAATGCATCATCAAGGTACAAATTATAATGGAAGACCTCTGCAAGTGCAATAATTTTCCAAACCCGATGCCCATTATGCTATTATGTGCTCTTAGTCAAATAATTAAACATGGCAATTCGCAAACTACCATAAATGTGCCTATAGACTGATAATAAGGAACACCATTAATGTTAAAATTTTCCCATCTTCTCAAAATGGTCATCCCAGCCTTGTTGGAGCCATTCAATTTCTTATTACTTAATCAAACTCTAAGATCATGGACAAAAGAATACAAATGATGACATGTGAAAGCCCAGCTCTTGTATAATAGAATCATAAAACTCTGGGAGAGTAAACAAAACTGATGAGATCAGGGCATCAAATTGCACAAATCAATCAGTTCTAGGAAATGGAGAGAAGCATAATAATCAGTAATTAGAGATAATGCATACATGGTAGATCAACAAGAATATAAAGCAAGCACATAGAAAAGCAAGACGTGTAACGCTCCGATTTCTCAAGGGATTTTGGAAGCATTAACCCTAAAATACACCGAATTTTACAAACTATTAGGCCCCTATTTACCCTTATACAAAAATTACAATTTCAAAATAATACAAAAATCTATGTAACAAAAGCAACTCCAGAGCGACTCTAGTTTTGACACGAAATTCCAAGCAATGTTGGCCCAGACTCCGTTTCAGGGGTCCCACCTGTATCAACTGCTCCACTGTGGAATCCTGCACACTCTGGCAAATTGAACGCCGAAGCAAACGATTTGCCAGGATACAAACATATCCTGAGTGATAATTCACTAAGTAGAAATCCTAAAACCCAATACCACAATATGCAGATCAACAATATAATAATTCATAATACACCGAAGGTACAAAATAATAACACATCGTCTTTTTCTTTACTATCCATCATCTTACATGAAATCTAAGGATCATCTCCACGAGATCCTTTCCTCCCACATCCACTAACTACAATCGTCTCATGGGTCCACCCTTCCTCTTGCTTATCCTGCACCAGGGTCCTAGGTGAGCGCATCTAAGTTATGTACCGAGTATGTTCTCACTTAAGACCATAACAGGAGGATCGAGTCATCCCATGACGTATCGTACATTAGGGTCGGACATCCATTACCCCACGCTAACTATAACCGTCTCATGGGACCCATTCTCTTTCTCCAAGAGAAACTTTCCATGACGTATCATACATTAACGTCTCACTAACTATAACCGTCTCATGGGACCCATTCTCTTCCTCGAAGAGAAACTTCCCATGACGTATCATACGTTAGCGTCACAACACCGGGCCCCTCGGGTAACCCATTTCAACACAGGGCCCCATAGGTTACCCTTGCCATCACCATGGCTCAAATCACAATCCACACAATCACACTTCCAACACTTTATCAATTTCCATTTACTTAATATCGTCTACATGAGTCACTACTCGTAACCACCCAGGGAACCTATTTGTCCAATCTACAGCCACAACAAAATATCACACGGTTCAACATTTCAACTAAAAGTACTAACAACATATAACCATGCGATAAAATTAATCATGTCATAGAATTTATCATGCGAGTAACAAAATAATATTCAGTCAAACAATTAATTACTATACTTAAAATTAAGTCTATTTCTCTCATTTAGAAATTTTATAAAACATTTCTACTATTTAAACATTTTCTTTAACTTTCATATTATTCATAGATTTTACAAACTAATTATTTTTATTGGAAAATACTTATTGCTAAATTTAGTATTTACTAACTATATTACATATTAATATGAGATTTTCATAAGAACAAAATTATGCGAGGCTATTCTAGTCAATATTTATTAGAGTTAAAGATTAACTAATATATAATCTAAAATATTTCTTGTTTACAATCTAAATAAATTTTTACTAGTAAAATATTCTTGTTAATATTTCATAAATATTTATCTACTCCAATAATTTATTAAACACGTAAACATCCACTCAAATACAAATTAACAGTGCAACATCAATAATAATTTCACAATCAAACACTTGTTAAACGATCATAAATTTTCACAGGGTATAACACTAATCATTTCAGCACAACCGGACTAAATTTTAATATAAACAGGACTAAAAATAAATTAACAATTTAACAGCAAATCATCATCTTCAATAAACTTTAAATCTAAGTAACTCCATTAAAATGCAGATAAAGGTTTTGGGTTTTCGGAAAACTACCTCAAACGCGATTTTAAGTTCGGATAAGTGTTGTACGGTATCCATAGATCGCCGTGGTGGTTCTGAAATCTCGAGGCAACGTCCGGCGGCACTCCAACAGGGCCGCAGCAGCGATGTGCCCACGAAACTCACGGTGTGCACACACCTATAGCCACAACTATCTCTCTCTCTATTCTAGACTCAACAATAGAATTGAGAGTAAAATAATATACTGGTGTTCAATTTGCGGATTGTGTGGATATGTATAATGAGAGAGAATAAAGTAGTGAGAAGGTGAGAGGATAAGTGTAGAAGTGGTGGAATGAGGAAGGAGAGTGATACTGATAATGATAAAAAGATAGGGGACAAATGCTACATTTGGGGGGTTTTCAATTCTAATGTATGTGGACGCATGTATGTACATGGTGAGAATGTATCTGGACGCTTTTATGTATAGGATGAGAGATAGAGAAGTGGAGAGTTAGTTTGAATAGAGTTCTACTTAGGGTTTAGATAGGAAAGATAGGAGATGAATATGAATCACTGATTTCCTGTATATCTAAAGTTTAAATACATATCTTATTCAATAGTGCAAATAATATCAATTATACACAAAATAATATATTTTAATTATTCAATCTAATTAATTATTGAATTAGAAATTTAACAATATAAATTTGTATTAAAAAAAAATTGGGTCAAAAATCCGGATCGTTACAAGACGCAAACCTAACTCAAAAGTATTATTGAATGCAAGAATTTGCACTCCTACATTGACCTATAAATTCTCTAGCTCTGTCTTGGTTGATTTAAGTATTATTGAATTTTTTTTTGCATTTGTTAATTTTTTGTCAATTTTTTGAGAATTATTGCTTCTTCATGACAAGAGGAATCTAAAAAGTAAAAAATGACAATCGAAATCCAATTTTTTTTAATAAAGACGAAAAAATTGGCTTATTGGCTTATTTTTGTCTTTATTAAAAAAAATTGTGTTTCAATCGTAATTTTTTACTTTTTAGATTCCTTTCGCCATGACGAGCAATAATCCTCAAAAAATTGACGAAAACTAACAAATGCGAAAAAAATTTGAATAAGGACAAAAAAATAAGCCAAGTGGCTTATTTAGCTGAACGGCATTGAATAGCAAGCATCAAAATATATAGTGCTCACGTGTCTAATTGTTTTCCTTAAGTCACTGCACTACCATTTAAATGATAGCTGGAAATCACCTAAACATACCTTCAACAATACAAATTCAAGACTTAGTCCGCCTACATGGTTCGCATTTTAACATGGTAGACATAGCATGATAATGCTTATCATTTAAATGCTAAGGGTAACGTCCGCAAATGTAAACCATTTACATTCCAAAATCACTTCATACCAGTAAAAACAAAATCCCAAAAGATAAAAAGTCTCCACATAAAAAAACTGAAAGAACCACAATATTTTGAAAAAATAATAAAAACTACACCCTCCTAGACTGAACGACTGAACAACAGAACGAACTAAACATTACAAAGAAACAAAAATGAAGGTCAATATAACATATCACCTCTAATTAGTCCAAAAAGATCAAATACACGCACAAACACAGTTTGTTCAACCTGCAAGTTTTATAGGTCTATTAAAGAGGCTAACAATATTAACACCAATTAGTCCCACATTACTTGAACTTGCCAAAGGAGAGTCAAAGAATTCATAGCACCATCATCAACTGTAACTTCATTGCAATATCAATATTGTAACATACTCATAGCATTATGTCAATTATACCACTATAATGTGGGGAAAAAGGTTGGATGGGCAATAGGTGAGGCTATTTCACTTACTCACCAAACACTTGGGTTCTACCGTAGGCACTCTTTGCCACTAAATCCAAGAGAAGCAGATCTTACAAGACAAGAGGTAAACGGGAAATTTGGGTCGCTATTTGAAGACCTAAAGCTGAGTCGAGATCTTGAACCTCGAACACAAATCATCCTATTTGTAACATAGACCAGTCTAACTGAAAGAATGGCCAAAAAAATCGATGCACCTTACATATCTTTTCAGAAAAGAGAAATGATGTACCTTCCAAGCTAAACATTTGCATATGAGGTACCTTTCGAGTGAACGATGTACCTTGCATTTCAGTGACGGAAAGAAAATGCACTTCCTCATTCACAATTTTTGTATGCGTGCTGAGGTATATTTTGACATTTTGTCCACCTACACAGCATCGATAAGATATCCTAAGATGGTAAACCATGTGCACAAAAGTAGGAAAAGTAAATTGATTTGCTAAACTGACTTCTAATTTGGAAGTTATTGAGTACCCTTGTTCAGTAAATCGCTCCTTATTCTGCAAGTTGTCAAGATAATGCAGTGTTCCCAATTCTTCTACTCGAACTTTACTGAATAGAAGCAAATAAGCTAATCAAAGACATTGCAAAGCTGCAGATCATTTTCCACCAAAAGTTACTAAAAATGATTGTAGAACTGATTTTCCTCGTACCTCTGGGACAGAGAGCTCAAGTCGGAACTTGGGGCAATCATAGTGGTGTAAGACAGGCCCAAAAGGATCTTCCTCCAAGGCCTTGCAGACTTTTCCTAATACGAATTCTCACCTAATTTGGAAAGGAGAAACAAAAATAGTCAGTTGCAAGCATCCAAAAGCATGAAGTATAAAATGCATATATCAGATTTACCTGAGCGGGGAAGCGTGATTCTCCATTACACACTGCAACAGAAACCACAAACCTGTAACAGCAGACAGCTTGGACATGGCATATCATGCTTGAACTAAAACTATTAACAATAAAATCATTCATTACCAAAGCAGAAGTTTTCAAAATCACCCATCCAAACTCTCCCAAAAATGGGAAATTTACATTTACAGTAGCAATTTTGGATTAAGAGCCTTAAAAGCTCTATTTGAACCTTACAAACAATTTTCCTGTTCGAAAGGTATACAAACATGATTAACAAGGGAAAAAGGGTACAGGGAACACTTGTTTTAAGCACAAAGCTATATTCGTCTTGGTTTCATATGCCGAAAGGCAAAGGCACATATCAAAGCTTAGACATCTTCAACGCAAAAGTTATGACCAAAAGCTTCGTTAAAGTGAACATTGTATAAGTGATATAAAATTAGTTTCATCTTCAATTGCATGTCGCCGCCGAGACAGGCCACATGTTCCTTCTTAGATGACTAACACAAGCCAATCTTCCACTATGTTAGGCTATAGAAAAATATGGGAAAACATGAGACTAATTTTATCAATCGCAGTTACCATTCTCATTTTGTCAGTTGCATATGGGAGAGAGAGTACTCTTGACATAGATTCATGCAATAACACATCTAAATCGATAGTGAATTGTCAAAGGCTGAAAGGGAAGCAAAAATACCAGTGTACTTCTGAAGATGATCAGATTTGTCATTTTGAAGAGCTTCCTTTAGTCCTGAAGCCAAACCGTCATAGTCCAAATCCTTGTCTAATATGTACAAGGGAAATACAACAAAAATGTTAGAGATAAAATTAGCATGACTATCAACATCAAACTTGAATTCTATATGTGGAGCTCTGAATTTCTATTATGAGCGTTCTTGGTTACTTAAAGATTTGGTGAAGCTACGTTGTATCCAGGTACTCAGTATGAACATTGTATCCAGTCTAAGTGATTCATTGTGTCCATACCATTGTATATATATTGCAATATACTTGCTTTTTAGAGAAGTCCATGTGTTGCTTTTCCAAATTTCTAAATTTACTGACTTATTGTTTACCCTTGTTTTGCACTTTCCATGCCTGGTCCAACAATAGCAACAAGTTCAACAACTGCAACGGAACATGAACCATGTATGCAACTTATCACACTTATATTAAACTTTTAGCTATCTGCAATATCATTTGAGATTGAACATACTAACCTCTAAACTTTCACACGAGCATACTATCCGACATCTCCATAGGTACACATTTTAACTTGCAATCCATAAATAATTTTCCCTCTAAAATTCTTATTGCTAATTCTAAAAAATTGAATGTAGGCGTAGCAGTTGGAACTCTAATGCCAATGCCAGCTGTAAAGTAACGTTTAATACCAACTGAGACATTAAGATTACCATCAATGCAGCCTTGCAGATTTTGCAGAGCTAAAAAGTTTCCCTATGAAACCATAAAATTATGTTGCTCTGGTAGAGAAGTTTCTCTTTACGAAAATGTTATTCTGCCTGAGTTGCTGCAGCTTTACTCTGGTTCTAATCCAGATTCAATTCATTTTCGGCAGTACATAAACCAATACAATGATATCTTTGCATTTACATCTATGGGTGTCCATCTAGATACTACGTATGCCAAGCGAACAAATGGCATCTACACTTTCCGAGCACAAGGTCAAATCTATCATTGTATCAATGGTCTTTATCCTTCCAACCAAGTACAGCTCTACTTTTATGACACAACAAAGGAAGTCACCAGCAGGAAAGGTAAAAAAAACAAGCTCAGGGATGATACTATAGCACAATTAATTGAAATATTGAAGGGCAATCCATACTCTGAGTTTTTCTGTGGTCTAGGTTAGATACCAAACCTCGACGGCTATGATAGATGATACCATCTAACCATGCTGTGAGCTGACATCTAAAGTTCCATTCCAGCGCAGCACTCAAAGGCAAAATATTATCATACTCTTGGAGGAAAGCATGCAAAGGTCTATAAATCATGTGTTTTCCTTGCCCAGAGATACCAACAATACAATCAATCCTTTGACCTTGAGTTGTTTCCAAATAATAAATACCCGCCTTGATCACCGCACCTTCAAGATGGAAGTCTCGGAAAGTCAATTGGACTATCGGGTCACGTTTAAAGGCAAGATCTTTGTGTTTGGATAGATAATTGTATATAGAAATTTCACGATAAATAAAAGCTTCGAAATTGCATACTGTTTGGCATTGCCACCGAAACTTTTAGGTATTTGTGATTTGCTCTATGTGTAGATATTGAGAAAGTACGAATCGAATCCATCGCATGCGTTAGAACGGTTCGAATTTGAGTTAGAAGTCAGCGTGTCCATGGTGAGAATCCGATACATATCCTAAATTTGTGTAATCAAGTTTTGAAGGGGTAAGACGATACCGTTAGTGCGAGTCTACGTGGGAAAAGGAGGACAAAGTTAGAAAGAAATATCCGCAATTGCTTCGGTTTGGTCGATGTGAGTTTGACTTAGATTTCCATAATTATCGAATTGTTGCATGATGAATAGTGTTATGGTTGAGGCGTATCTATGTGTTGCATGTTTGGCTGGGCTTGGTTTAGCAAATTTCGAGGACGAAATTTCTTTAAGGAGGGAAGGGTGTAAGGACCCATATTTTTCGGATATTATTTAAAAGTTTTATAAATGTTAGAACTTGAGGAAAATGTAAAATTTATTGAGTTTATTTGATTTGGAGTTAATGTGTTAGGATTGTTATTTGAAGGAGTGTAAGTGTGATTTGTATGGGTGCTAGTATATAAGTGAGGATGTGTGTGTAGGGGATTAAAAATCCCAACTCCTTTCTCTCTCTCATCTCTCACCTCTCGATCTCTCTCTTTCTCTCGGCTCCTCTCTCTCTCCCTCTCCCTCTTGCTCCCAAAAACATCAAAACCTGGAAGTAAATCATGTTTGAGAAGATAAATCTATCCCTAGAATTGTTCTTCTACATCATGTAGTTAAATACAACTGGGTATGTTTGACCTCCTGCAGACTCATCTACTTGTTTCATTGGGCAGCATTTTACTCTTGTATACATAACATACTCCATATAACATGATGCCTAGAAACACTTTACATGAAAATTTCTCACGTTCAATCTGTTCAAATGAGTAATTTTCTGGCAGGACAAGCAGAATAACAATAATCAATAATGTACGACCATCAACAATCACTATGTGGGGAGGGATTTTGAACTCCCAACCTTTCGCACGAGAAAGTAGTGGGCATGCCACTAGGCCATAATAGTGAGGTAACATGTGAAAAATAAACTTACAACGAGCTACTAATAAAGAAATGAGCATTGACAGAGTAAAAGACATTTACAGACAATTTTCCCAGTCTACATCTTGTATTCCTAAGTGGTAGCCTAAGCATGTCATGAAGAACCATGTAATAACTAATATCGTCTAGAAAAGATTTTTAAGTTAGCTTGGAGAAACTTGCCTCTAGTAATCCAAACAGCAGCAGCCAGCTACTGACATCATTAGATGCCAGCCTTATTTCCAGATAAGACAGTACCTGTCTTGCCATCCCATCTCTGAATTATTAAGCCACAAGTGCTATTTTGGTGTCCAATATGAGTTGTGATACACAACTTGAATTTGACAGAATGTAATTGTTCAATACTTCAATTTAGGATACAACAGGATTATTAATGGAAGTCCGCATTTTAATGTTACTTTAGTCATGATCCAAAACAGTAGAGGTAAAAAAAATGCTAAACAGTTCTGGAACAACCCTCATTTGCCAATGTTCTTTTCCTTGAACCAAATAAAAACATTCACACAATTCGAGACACATTTGGAAAACTGTGAAGTATGATTATGATGTTTTCCTGTGGCTTATGGTAATGGTCTAGTTACTTTTCATATCATTGAAACGAATCAAAATACCAACCAGTTCAGATATCATTCATCAATCAATACCATCTTTATAGTATCAATTCAGATCTTAAATAGCCACATGACAGACAGGTAGTTCCCGAGGTTTATCATTGTAAGCGTATATCCGCAAAGGCTATAAGTTGAAATAATGTATCACTCCAACAGTTGGTGCCTTGAACGTCTGAAGCAACCTAATTAAGAAGCATAGAGACACTTGTAATGACGAGGCGTGTCATGTCGGACACCCTTCTGGGACACAGATACCCCTCAACTCCAAAAAGACAGTCTTAATTAAAACTTTCAATTTGCAAAACCAGACACTTCCGCGGCACTTCTTTAACATCCAAACACGTCATACTTGATGAATAGTCACAGCAATACTATTAGGCATTATTGGGAATGCAACTTATGCACTCAATATATAGTTTGAAAATTCAAATAGAACTATAAAACGATGTGATGTAATACATTGTAACATCAGCATATTGTAATATTGTACAATTGTTTCCATTTGTTAGAAAGGAACCTAGGCTATAACCAACATTAATTCTCTTTGTTGATCTAGTCACGTAATCAGTCATGACCGAAACCGCAAGAACGTCTCTCCAAACCAGAGGATGTCACTTCAAAACTTTTAACTGGTGCATTTTCATTTGGAAAGCACATAATATAACTAATGCAGGAAAAAGATTACAGCAACACAATTACAAAGAGCAAACAAAAGTGAGGACTCAATTATCAAGCTATAGAAGTTGGGGGGAATTGCATTTCAGTGGTAAGAGGGGCCAAAAATTCCCAACTCACGGAGCACTTTTTCGGAATTGCCCAGTCATGGGAAGGAAAACAATAATTTCCAAGATATGGTGTTGCAGACAAAAATACCCCTTCTTCCTAAAATTGATGCACTTTCATACCTCTCTTGTTCTGAATTAGGGGCAACTTAGGTTCATACACAGGGCATTTTTTCAAACACCTCACAAGCATACCTAACTTGCCCAAGCTTGGTACACACATACAACAACCAGAGTAGTCCACGAATAAACATCTAGATTTTTTATATTATCAAAAACCCGGTTCACCGAAGTCAAGTCTTTCAATTTCGCGTGGAGAGAGAGGAGGGTGAAGCCCATCATCAAAGTCACTACCGGACCCATCCCTACCTGCCTGATTATTCAGATCCGGCAGTGTCTATATCCCGCCTGCGGCGCAACTTGAGGAGGCCCGCTTCTTGTCTTGCCTGGGCCGGAGACCGTATCGGTTGGGCGGCGGGGACGGGGAGCGGGAGAGGGACGAAGACGACAAAGGAGAGAGAGAGAGGCGGAAGGAGAGAGGGGTTGTTGTGGAGCTGCGGCAATGGCGGTGGATGATGGTGGCGATGGAGGCTTGGAAGCTACAATGATGGAGGCGGATTCTGTGGATTTGGGTAACTGATTTTTGCCCCAGTTTTCCTCGAGCTTGTTGGCTGCGTAATGGGGAAGAGAAACAAGGAGAAACTGATTTTTAGGGTTTCAAATGTGTATGGGTTATATTAGTCTTTTTACATTACCTTTCCATGTATGAGGAATATTTTTTGTTCCGTTTCATATATGAGTAATTCCCAAAAAACCTGTTCATGGGTTGAGAAATTTTTGCCCCTTGTACCACTGAACACGAATTCCCCCTAGAAGTTATCTAAGTGCATTAGACATGCCTCACGAGTTATAAGAAGGAAACTATTAAAATTGAAGTGGCGCTCATAAAGCTGTTCATTTGCAACATGGAAGCAAAGTCATCTTTCTGCTCGTGGTAGATGATAGAACCTTCGTATGGAGTTAATAGGGAGGGGAAGAAGCGATATTATAGCTAAAACAAACTTGAGCCATTCAATTTATACCATGCACCGTACAGTCATACTAATAGTTAATATTCTTATGCTCTAGCTTATGTTACACATTACTCTAGTTGTGCACCAAAAAGAACAAATTTGAACCTCTCATAGTCTACTGCAAGTACCCGTTGACCAAGATAGAAATGCCTACTCATTGTACGCCTTGGTTCGTTCATGGGATACTTGAGCATGTACTAAAGCACATGACGAGATGCAAAAAGACCGACACAAAGGAACCATTGATTCCCTGAGCCACTCATGCTCATGTCGCATAGGCATTTTTCCATCCAGTAAACAAATCAAGAGAATGCCCCCAAATGAAATAAAAAATCACAAACAAATCGATCGAGAGAAGAAGAGAATGGGAATATCAATATCAAAAAATTGATGATTTCGTTGCAAAATCTTGCCACTTTATGGACCTAGAAATTGTATAGGAAGAGAAATACGTACGGCGATCAAGAATATCTCTAAAGTATGAATTGCCAACGGCCAGCCAAATTAGGTCTTGTCAACTAATCAAGAAATCCACCTAAATCAGATGCCCCATACAAAGATATGAGGATTGTGAAACCCAATACGCCATTATCAAAGAATGGTCTACACTTTCATGGACCACTCGAAGCTCAATCATAATTTGCTGCACACATTGAAACAAAGTTCCTTATTTGTTAAGAGGCTGTGTATAAACCATACTCCTACAATTTACTCTACTCAATTTTGAATCTTTGATTATGTCTCGCTTCATTAAATCCAAATATTAGCATGATCTCGAGGAAACCTCCCACATGATGTTCTCCATTTATCTCTTAGCACATAAATTAATGATGTAATTTTCTGCTATCGCCACTACAATGACTTAACATCTAAAGAACCTACCATAACTCCACGAATAGAAACAAGACCTACATGAGTCTCTCATCACGAAACCAATCGAGCAAATGAAATTCATCCCACATGACAAAGGAAATCACAACGTATTTAAATCCAAGATTAAACTCTAATTTTCTAGATTTTATATCGAAGTTCAAACCAACAAGATAATTTCCCAAATCTGCCATGATTAACTGAGGGCATGGGTCTCCATATGAGATCAGAGTTGCAGTGCCTCGGAAATATGAAAAGCGAGATGAATGTAAGACACTTGGTCACTTCTGCACTCAAGCAACTGGCCCCAGACATTACAGGAAAGAATGGAAGGTGAAGGATCTGGAAATGAGGTTCATGTTTAACACCAACGAGAGTGAGTGGGAAGAGGTGAAAAGGAGAAAAAGTAAAGGAGGTTCTTATCCCACCAGTTACTTTGGTGTGCTTTCCTCTCGTGGCTTAAACAATGTGGTCGACTTGAAAAATCTTAAAGAGGCCATGACAAGTAGATGCTGTAGATTGAGTGCGCCTCCTAGTGTGGTTGTGGCTTCTCCCACTAAGGAGAAAGTGGTTTCTCCTTCTTTGGCTGCTGGAGCAGAACCAGTCTTTGTGGTAGAGCATCCAAATGCTGCACTCGCAGATACTTCCCACGGTCTTTGTGGAAGGGGGTACGGCACGCACTCTATGATGTTCTACATATTCCAAAGGGTATTCAAAGACCCATTCACATGGTCCAAGAAAAAGCTTCTAGAGAGAATTGAAATCCTCAAGGCAGTAAATGACCTCTCCTATAAGCCAAAGAAATCTTGCTTAAAGCCTTCAAACAAGTAGAAGATAAGAGTTTTCTTAAATAAGTGCAATCTCTTGGGTCGAGAGCCTTATTTGTTTTCTTCGACAATTTTTGTTTCTCCACCTTGGCTATCTCTGAAGCATCGTTTTAACTCACGCATAATTACGGAAAATTTTCACAACACCAAATTCTAACAGAGCATAATACAATAGCAACAGTAATGGTAAAACAAAAAAAAAAACCCCTTACTTGACATCTCCGTGACTTGCTCAGGAGTCAGTTTGGTAGAGAACCCACAAACCTAGCAAAAAACCCATAAACCGATAGCAAAGCTAATGTCAATGAAATGATATACAAACTCTTTAGTATAAACCTAGCAAAAAATGAAACATACAAATTTGCAGAAACGTTCGAAACCTACCAAGGACCAACACATCAACACCAAAACTATCCCTGTCCCTGTAATAAAAACGTGATCATATTTTGCCACAGAAACCACCGATTTTATGGTCCTTTTCCCCTAGAGGTCGTAGCTCGATCGGGCCTAGTTTTTTGGGGTGTGTCTGCCTGTGCGTTGAGGCATATTGCAAGATCGGCCAAGACGAGGCAGTGAAGGGTAACGAAGTTAGGAAACCCTAAACGAAACCACAAAAATCGCGAGAACAGACAAACCACCACACAACAGAAACCGCGGCCAACGGATTTACGGGTAGGTACAGCAACTCAGGGAAAGGGAAAATCGGAAGAGTTACCCGTACCTGCGAACCAAAACGGAGAACAGCTTTGACGTAGCAAAGGAAGAACTCGCAGAGAAGAACCAGTCCAGTGGAAGCCAAAAAAGACAGCCATCGAAGAAGTACCCGCCCACAGTCTCAGATCCCCACACCGGCGTACTCTGCCACCAACACCTAACACCCACCAACGGCAGAGGTCTACGCACACCTCCATGAACAAGAACACAAATCGCTGAGATCAAAGAAGGAACAGGACCGCTCCTGATTTCTAGGTTCTTTTCCTGCAACCTACAGCCATTATTCGATCTAATTTTTTAGCTGGGGGAGACATCAAGGAGAGGGGGAGAAGTGGAAGGAATAGCCCTAGCCCCACTCACAGATGTCAGCGACAAGGTTGTAAAATGTATCGACGAAGTCGGGGACGCTCTCGGTCACCACCGCCACCGATCGCCACCTTCTCTCTCCTCTCTCTGTCTTCTGTTGACTCCTCTCTCTCTCTCTCTCTCTCTGTAGGAAGAGAAGAAAATGAGCAGGGAAGAGGCACCTACGTGGCCTGATATGGTCCACGTTTTTTGCTTGGGACGAAAAGACAGGATTTCCCTCTTTCCCTTTGCCTGCCAGTTGCTGCGTTTTGTGTTGGGTAATTGGTAAAATAGAAGAAATCAAAGGGCAAATTCGTCCGAAATTGAAAAGATGGCATGCCAAAAACTGGCTCTTTTTATATAACGGTTGGACACTGCTTATCCCAAAAATGCCAAGGACACATATATTTGTACACATATCTTGCATATATACTTTTATGGGTTTCATGTCGGGTCCCACCAATATGATCCGAACCGCTCATTATTTTTAAAATAATGTTTTAAGAGTATCTGTAAAAAATCAACTCGATAGGATATCAGTAAGGGTTTTTTCAGAAATCGCAGTGTGAATCAGACTGTTTCACCTTTAGATTTCTGAAAAAGCCCTTAGCGATATCCTATCGAGTTGATTTTTTACAAAAACTCTTAAAAAATTATTTTAAAAATAATGAACGGTTCGAATCATATTGGCGGGACCCGAGGTGGGATCCATAAAAATGTATGTACAAAATATGTATAAAAGTGTATGTTCAAATAGCATGACTGCTGCTTATCCTGTCCATATTCCTGCAAACCTAATACTCTACTTGTTTGAATCTTTTTTCTTTTCTTTTTTAAATCGCGGGTATTCAAGTCAACTTACTAACATAGTAGTATCAATTGCAGGTCTCCAATTACAGATTTTTTGAAAATAACAACCAGATACATTTGCAGTGGCTCTAATATGGTAAGAGGGATATGTGAAGCTATTTTGTTTTTTGTTTTTTTCGGGTAAAAAAGCTATTTTGATTTCTCTACCTTAATTAGTTGTACTTTCTCCTTCACAAGTCACATACTCCATAAACCCAAATCTAACACAGCCTATTAGGTTTTGCATTTTTGGTGTTGTCATACCATTTCAAAATAATAATGATAATGTAATGAAGGCTGAGAATTGCTATTAAGAAAGCTCCAAACCGTTCTCTTGATTGAACTTTCTCAAATTCTACTGATTCTAAAATAATAATAATAATGTAATTGAGGCTGACACTAATTTTTGTCTTGATTTAATTTATTTTTTATTACATTTGTTAGTTGTGCGCCAATGTTTTGTGGATTATTGGTATGTTTCGATGCAAAGAATCTAAAAAGTAAAAAATTATGTTCAAAACTAAATTTTTTTGAATAAAGACAAAAATAACCCAAGACAAACTAATTTTTGAATTATTTTTGTCTTTAGTAAAAAGCTAATTAGCCTTCAATATAATTTTTTACTTTTTGATTTCTCTTGAGACAAATCAATGATCCACAAAAAATAACGCAAAATTAATAAATGTAAAAGAATTTAAATAAAAATAAAAAACAATTTGAAATTCCTACGAGATACTCCAATCCGAAAATAACCACAAATATGAAAAGAACACAATATGAGGAACACACGGATATACGTGGAAAACCCCAAAAACGGATAAAAACCACGGGAAGAAATCAAATACTATATTTAACTTGTATGGTTACAATCGACCTTACTTCATAATTGAGACTCCTCACAATTGACCAAAGATGATTGCTGACTCCTCGTTCACCACACCCCGTATTTGATTACCGCTGCCTTGACTCCTCAAGCCTTCCACAATACTTCGGAAATCCACCGAAGAAACAGCTCTATGATTGTTGAAGGAAAGTCGTGAACACCGATTGGAGTTTGACTGTAACGTCGAAAACTTGCGTGAGCACTCCAATCAACCAAGGAATATCCTCTCATGCTTTTCACCAAAAAAAGAACTCTCGTGCCTTTTCTATCATCTGCTGCTGCATATGTGCTCGGTGCCCTAATTGAAAGGAAAAGCCCCTTTTTATAATAATAACCTTCCGATCGATCGGGGAATCGATCCGTCACTCCATCTGCTTTTATTTCATTTGGCTGCCACACTTGATTAGTTGGTCCCGATGGATGCAAGTTTGATAGGCCGATCAATCTGCTCAAAAAGAACACTCACACTCACTTTCAATTACAAATTACGATTCCTTCCACTCTAATCCTATCCAAACTTAATACACTTAGAAAATAAATAAAAAAACTAAACTCGATAAAGAAAAGAATACATTTGAAAATCCGTTTTGTCAATGGAATTGTCAACCAAAAAATAGCATCGCTTGTGGGAGCTAACACAATTCTCGTGTATTTAGTGAAAAAAGGCCAAAGTATGTAAAGGTTTAAAACTAAGAGAGTTAAAGCCAATTGCACCGCTTGGCAATTTTTTCCCAATTTTTTCAATTGTGCCCCTCAATTGGGTGGCTGCTTGTTTTGGTGTTGGGGGCAATTTTGACTTTTGCCCCTGCAGCTTTGCTTTGTTTTCTCCGATATTATGGAATAATATCCCAAGCGTAGGGCTTAACACGTCGGTTGAAGCATAATAAACCGGAAATCCGAGATCGTACCCAAGGGAATAATTATATGGCTTGGTCGGATTTGTAGATGCAAGTAAGGGCTTTCGGCTTTTAGACAACCAACTTTGTTTTATTTTAAACGGTGGAAATAAAAGGGCTAAATTAAAAACGAATTAACTAGAGAAAAGATAGGCTAGGTCTAGAACTTATTAACACTCAAGACTCGAGCTGAATCACACTCTTCACCCAATTACACAATTTAAGATACTTGATTAAAGTTCTCAAATCGGAAGATAAAATGATTTGAGAACCAAGCTAGCTCTAGAATTCATTTGGCAAATACCTCGAGCGACAGAGCTCTAAGCATCATGTGTGGTGGGTAGGCGATGCTCCCACCTACACATGATCAAAGAGGTTAACACCTCGGTAATTTGTCAAACAAACCCGAACCCCACATCAATTTTCAAATCAAAGTTTAAAGCTTTATTGGGTGCAAAATGCAATTTTCGCCCGAGCCATGAGGTGTTAGTCACCCCATGACCTAACCCTTGAAACTACTCACCCATATCTAGGGAGATAAAAGCAAGCAAAAATCTACTTAACATAATGAAATTACAAGACTTGAAATAAACTAGAGATTAAGATAAATCGGGAGAAAATAAACAACTTTAATTAAAGTGACAATATCAAAAACTAACAACTAAAGGCAGAAATTAAAGTATTTTAAAACTGAAAAATGAAGAACACTCAAGAACAATTTGAATTGCAAAGAAATCTAATCTAGATCTAGAAAAATGTACTACTTGAATCTATCTACTTATTTGTACAAAATAATGACATAAGCTTTTATACTCCGGAGATCCACGCTTGGAATATTCCCAAGATGCTCTGAAAATTCGCCCTTAAGCCCCTCGGCATCGATGGCAACGGCCTTAAAGTGCTCTACTAAGGGGCTCGGCATCGATGTAACACAATACATCCCATCGATGCCGAGATGGTTAAGGGACTGGACCACTAAGGGGCTCGGCATCGATGGACCTTTTCCCTTGACATCGATGCCGAGCTCAACAGCTCGATGCTTGGCCGACATCCTCTGCCTTGGCTGCCTGCCTCTTGCTCGGGCAATTCTGCTCCTGCTCGGGCAATCCAGCTTCTGCCTTGGCCATCGGGTCATTTTCAGGCCATGACATGCCTTAAGCCTCGAAAACTCCCCAGTTTGGCGATTCACCTACAAAACAGAACTAGAACACTCTACAAGCAAACAACATTAACAATAACTAATTAGTAATTAAATTAAACTAAAACTAGACACTAGTGCACCCTACATTACATTCTCGGGTGCTTATCAAGCTTGTTGGCATCGGGATGTTTTGTTTTTATTATATTATATTATACTTTAAAACAAAGAGAGTTAAAGCCAATTGCACCGCTTGGCAATTTTTCCCCAATTTTTTCAATTGTGCCCCTCAATTAGGCGATTGCTTGTTTTGGTGTTGGGGGCAATTTTGTCTTTCACCCCTGCAGCTTGTTGGCATCGGGGTGTTTTGTTTTTATTATATAATATATATAATATCTGGTTTCTCTGACGGAAGCAGATGTTTTTAGACAGGAGGAGAGGAGGGAGTTCGTGGGTTTCGGACGGAGCAAGGCGATCGAGTATTTCTGCGGTGCTGTTACCGACTCAGAGCGGTGCCGCGAGGTGAGATTCGTTTCCTTTGAGGCTTGCGCTGTTTTCCCCATGTCCAGTTTGTGTTCTCCTTTTGTGTTGTGCAGATGGCGTAGGTAGATTTCGGCGCTGGCAAGGTTTTGCGGGGTTATGCGTGTGTTCTTTTCCTTTTCCTTTTTGTGGGTAATAGTATTTCAGGCTCCCATTTGTGTACCTTTATTTTGGGCGGAGCTTTGTATGGTTCGAATTGTTTTTTACATGGTTTGATTCCAGTTCTTCCTGTGTTTATATCTTTGGTCTATTGTGAGGGCTTTCCGCAAATACAAAAATGTATATTTCTTGTCCAATTTGTTGTGTGCATGTGGCCGGAATGACTATGGAGGTGTGGTCTGGTTATTGTATTGTATTGTAGTCTTTTTAGGTGTTCGCGGATGGTTTCCGGGATAGTGTGTATGAGTTTCTCAGGGGTTAATAGTATTTTGAAGTGTTATTTGTGTAGGCCTGTTGTGTGAAGCTTGAACATATGGTTCCAATTGTTGTTTGCTTGGATTTTTCCCAATTTCCCTTACGTTTATGCCTCTGGCTGATTGTCAAGTGTTCATATGAACACATAAAGATGTGTATTTCTGGGGTTGGATTTATGCCTCTGGCCGATTGGAGTTTTGTGCAATCCATCAAATTGCAAATGGGTACAAAGTAATTATGTCTTGTGAGCGGATGTGGATTTTCAACGCAATAATTTTTGATAAAAATGATAATGAGGTTATATATGATTGGTCAGAAGAACCAAATACATATTAGCAAGACCCAGAACCTCCACAAGGTAATGAAAGAAAATTATTTACTAATGTTTGGTTTCATAATTATGCACAGGCTTTCTCCTAAAGAAAAACGCTTGCTATCTTTTCTAATTTTGTTCAGATAATCTGCACACTGCATGTTTGCCGTCTATCTTTGACCACCAGTCTACTTTGATGAAATTTGGATGCACGTGTAGAACGACAATCTTCAAGGACGAGGTCTGGGTACTTTGATGAAATTTGGATGCACGTGTAGAACGACAATCTTCAAGGACGAGGTCTGGGTTAATAGCAATTACTGTGTTTCACAGTTACTTGATGAGTTTGGTTTCTTTTCTTTATTATGCACTAATAATATAAACTTCCGTCTATTTCCACCCAAGAATTTGTCCAAGGCTGTAACCAATGGTACAGAAGCTCAACCTTGATGAGGTTACAATCAAAATGGGAAATCGAATGTGGACTATCCCTCGCAACAATATGTCCATCAGTTATCCTATCTTCCGCGAATTCATTCAAGAATTACACCTAAAGTGGACAGATTTCTCCTTGTTGCAGTGCTCGAGACCAATTCACTTCATGCCATGTATCTAGGGTTCTGTTTATCCTTTTTGCTAGAAATAATTGATTTTGATTATGTTTAATGGCAAAATTGATTTTGTTAAAGCCTTATTGAAGTTTATTAAGTCATTGAGATAAATTATTTTTCTAGTCCATAAAGCATATTATTTCTCTAAGCCGAAATATGTCTTTGATTTCAACCTGTTTACCTATCCTTGATAATGTTAGTTTTAGGCAAATGAATTAGACCAATTAATTTATAACCCTTGGACCCAATCTTAATTTTAGTGAACCCACATGTAAACTTTTCAAAGCCATTGGCCCAAATCATACTTTTATTGGTCCATAATGAAATCATTTTCAAACCGTGTCAATAGCCCTACACCATTTATTATACTAGTTAAATGGAAATGGTCGTCCAGATTATAGGGAAAGAAATGGTTCACTTGGCGTCGACCATTTATTGCTTCAGTCTTCTCTTTTTGTCTTCACTTTATTGTTGTGGACTTTACAGCTTGACATTCATTGTTGCAATCAGATCAGAAGAAATATTGGGCTCAACATTATAATGCAATAACTGAAGATCAAATCTGCTTTACAAGATTTGCAGCTCAACGGAAACATCTCAACGTTCAAGTCCCTCTCCTGTATAACCAGAGCTTCAACAGAAGAGAAATCAACCAAGCTTCACCAGACTACTCAATAACTTTACAAGAGCAATATTCATCATCTCCTACACCTCATTTTTTATACAATTTATTTGAGAGATTTGTGAGCAAAAATTGTCATATCTACTCTTTGAGGAGTGTTGTAATTGTGAACTACAAATTTTATTATCTTTTGAGAGATTAAGTGTTTGAGAAATCAAGCACTGGTTCTGTAATTCCAAAAATAGGGGTTTTGTTTTTGGAAGGGGTTTTTGAGGATTTGTACTTTAAATCCTTGCGGTTGTCTAGCTCCTCTGGAAAGCTAGAAGCGACGGTAATTGTAAGCACCCGCAAGACTTATTGGTGTAATTTCATTTTTATTAGTGGAACCTTCAAGCGATTGCCTTGGAAAAAAGTGGAGTAGACTGGACCGTGGACAAATTCAGACCAAACCACTATAAATTAACTTTGCGCTTCTTAACTCTCTCTATTTATTTGCTAATTAGTTATTTGCCTTTGTAGCTTTTAATTAGTAATTTTTAATTAGCAAACACCCCCCCCCCCCCCCTCTAGGTTGCTGTCTGGGTAATAATTGGTATCAAAGGTTGGACTCTTGTCTAAAGACTTCACAGTCTAAGAGTGGTTATGGCAACCACATCCTCACATATCGAGGGGCTATCAACCAACAGACCATCTTTGTTCAATGGAACAAACTTTGCCTACTGAAAAAATATGATGAAAATTTATATCCAGTCCATAGATTATAGTTTATGGAAAATTATCACGATTGGACCAACATCCCTATGAAAACTGTAGGAGAAACCTCTGTGGTCAAGACTAAGGCTGAATGGAATGATGCAGATATGCATAAGATATAATCAAACTCCAAGGATATGAATATTTTATATTATGCTCTAGATTCTGCTGAATATAATAGAATCTCTATCTGTGAAACTGCTAAAGAAATTTGGGATAAATTGATAGCTACTCATGAAGGAAACAGCCAAGTAAAGGAATCAAAAATAGACATGCTAGTACATAATTATGAATTGTTCAAAATGAAACCTGAAGAATCTATTTCTGATATGTTCACTAGATTTACTGATATCGTTAATGGTTTAAAATCTCCTGATAAATCTTATACTAACTCAGAAATGGCGAGAAAGATTCTCAGGTCCATGGTAAAGTCTTTGGATACTAAGGCATCAATCATCTTGCAAACCATGGACTTCTCCAAATGCACTATGGATGAACTTATGGGCACTCTCATGACAGGAGAGATACATCGCAAGCTAAATAAGGAAGTCGATACAAAGAGGAAAGACATCACTCTAAAAAGCACTACCAGTAAATCAAAGAACACTGAAGAAGCAAGTGATGAAAGCAATGATGATGAAGAGATGGCCTTAATCATAAAGAATTTCAAGAAATTTCTCAAGAAAAAGAATGGATGGAAAGGAATGAAATTTTTCAAAAAGAATGAGAACAAAGAAGATGAAGGCAAACGTGATGAGATGATCTGTTATAAATGCAGAAAACCAGGCCATATGAAAGTTGATTGTCCAGCAAAAAGGATAAAAAGAAAGCAATGGTAGCAGCTTAGGACAGCAGCTTAGAAAGTAACGAGGAAGCCGAACTGGCAAACCTCTATTTAATGGCACTGGAAGAAAATAAGGTATATCATGACTCCTCATCTTTTTCATTTGATGAATTACAAAATGCTTTTAGAAGTTTACAAGTTGATTTTAAAAAAGTAAAATCAAAGAATAAAATTTTTAAGAAACTCGCCAAAGAATTTTCAAATGAAATGAATAATTTGATTGACGAGAAAAATGCTTTAGAAGAAGAAAATGAAAATTTGAGAAATAGGTCTAACACTGATCTTTTTGATAAGCAAATTAAAGATTTAATTGAAGAGAGAATTGAATTGGAAGAAGAAAATGAGAATTTGAGAAAAGCTTCAAATGTTGATTTTTTGCATAAACAAATTGATGATTTAACGAAATCTCATAAAAAATTAACAAAGGGTAAAGAAGGCTTAGACTTACTTCTTGGAAAATAAAGATGTTCTTTTCATAAAGCTGGAATTGGTTGTAATCCTGACGTGCATAAAAATCTTTACAAAAATCTTTTTGATAAAAGCACTTCGCCTATTCGTCCTAAAATTACTTGCCATTATTGTGGTATAGTAGGACATATTTCACCATCATGTCCTATGAAGGGACATTCATCTGTTTATGTCAACAAGACTTGGGTTCAAAAGAACCAAACATACCTTGTTCAAGCTAACCAACATGGACCCAAGATGATATGGTAACCAAAAATCAAGACTTGATATGTTATTGAAGGTGTGCCTCAAATCCACATCAACTAACGATAAATGGTACCTCAATAGTGGATGCTCGAGGCATATGACAGAAGATGAAAAAACTTTCAATTCTCTAACACCAAAAGAGGATTCGTAACTTTTGGTGACAATAGCAAAGGAAAAATCACTGGTATAAGTAATATCAGTATATCTCATTCTCCTATTATAGAAGATGTCTTACTTGTTGATGGTCTTAAACACAATCTTCTTAGCATTAGCCAATTATGTGATAAGGGCAACAAAGTTATTTTTTAAAAATCTAGTTGCATCATCGAGAGTATCAAAGAACACAAAACATTATTTGTTAGCCAAAGACTTGAAAATGTTTATATTTTCAACTTAAATGATTTGAGCAAACAAAGTGTAAAATGTTTTTCTGTAATGAGTGATAATAGTTGGCTATGGCATAGACGCCTTGGACATGCACACATGGATGCGATTTCAAAACTTTCTAGAAAAGAATTAGTTATTGGTCTTCCAAAAATCAAATTTGAAAAAGATAGATTGTGTGATTTATGCCAACAAGGTAAACAAACAAAACTTTCTTTCAAATCTAAAAATGTTATTTCTACTGCAAGGCCATTACGACTATTACACATGGATTTATTTGGTCCTACTAGAACAGTAAGTCTTGGCAGCAAATACTATTGTTTTGTTGTTGTGGATGATTTCTCTAGATTTACATGGGTTATGTTCCTAGCTACTAAGGATGAGGTTTTTCCTTTTTTTACAAAACTATGTAGAAAAGTTCAAAATTAAAAAGATTTTTTATTTCAAATATTCGAACTGATCATGGTAAAGAACTTGAAAATTCTTTATTTGAAAAATATTGTGATGATCATGGTATAAATCACAACTTTTCTGCACCTCACATGCCTCAACAGAATGGGGTAGTTGAGAAGAAAAATAGAACTTTTGAAGAAATGGCTAGAACAATGCTTTGTGAAAATTCTCTACCTAAATACTTTTGGGCAGAAGCCATTAACACCACTTGTTATGTTCTAAATCGAGTCTTGATTAAACCTATCCTTAAAAAGATACCATATGGGCTATGGAACGATAGAAAACCCAACATTGGTTACTTTCATGCTTTTGATTGTAAATGTTTTGTCTTAAACAATGGAAAAGATCATTTGGGAAAATTTGATTCAAAATCTGATGAAGAAATTTTTGTTGGTTATTCAACTTCAAGTAAAGCATATAGAGTGTACAACAAGTGCACTTTACTTATAGAAGAATTTGTTTATATTTCTTTTGATGAATTTAATCCATCTACTGCTAAGATTATTATTGATGATGATGAGATAGATATCATAACAGAAGTGCAAGACTTAACTATTAGTAAAGAAAATGCTGAAAGCCAACAAGAGAGCACTCAAGCAAAGAATGATGTGGCTCTTGATCAACCACAAGATCCTATCAGCAATCAAGATCTATCTAAAGAATGAAGATTCGTGCAAAATCATCCAAAAGATTTGATTCTTGGAGAGGTTTCAAAAGGTATATCTACTCGCTCATTCCTTAAAAATATTTGTGGTAATTTAGCTTTTGTTTCTCAAATTGAGCCTAAAACTCTTTTTGAAGCTAAAAATTGAATTTTGGCTATACAAGAAGAACTGAGTCAATTTGAAAGAAACAAAGTTTGAAATTTAGTGTCTAAACCTCACGATCACACCATTATTGGTACTAAATGAATTTTTAGAAATAAGTTGGATGAATCAGGAAACATTATTAGAAATAAAGCTAGATTAGTTGTACAAGGCTATAATCAAGAAGAATGCATTGATTTTGACGAGACATTTGCACTTGTTGCTAGACTAGAAGTTATTCGGATGCTACTTGCATTTGCATGTTTCAAAGATTTTAAACTTTTTCAAATGGATGTGAAAAGTGCATCTTTAAATGACTTATTAACAAAGAAGTTTATGTTAAACAACCACTTGGTTTAGAAAATCATTCATATCCTGATCATGTTTATAAGCTTTCAAAAGCTTTGTACATGGTATGATAGACTTAGTTCATTCTTACTTGAAAATGGTTTTTCTAGAGGAAAATTAGATACGACTCTTTTCATAAAAATCGAAAATCATGACATGCTTATTATTCAAATTTATGTTGATGATATTATTTTCGGCGCTACTAATGAAAAATTATGCAAAGAGTTTGCTAAGTGTATGCAATGGGAGTTTGAAATGAGTATGATGAGAGAACTCAATTTTTTCCTTGTATTTCAAATCAAACAATCAAAAGATTGAATCTTTATAAATTAAGCAAAGTATACGAGAGAAATTCTCAAAAGATTCAACATGGAAGATTCCAAAATCATGAAGACTCCAATGGGCCCAACCACTAAACTCGATAAAGATGAAAATGGTAAATCAGTAGCTACTAAAATGTATCGAGGTATGATCGATTCAATTCTTTATCTTACTACTAGTAGACCAGATATCATGTTTAGTATTTGCTTATGTGCTCGTTTTCAATCTAATTCAAATGAGTCACATTTAGTAGTTGTGAAACGTATTTTTAGATATCTTACAGGAACTCCTAATTTAGGATTATTTTATCCTAGAAATACTTCTTTCGACTTAATTGGTTTTTCTGATGCTGATTATGCCGGTAGTAAAACTGATCGTAAGAGCACTAGTAGTACATATCAATTTCTTGGAAACTCGTTAGTATCTTGGTTTAGTAAAAAGCAAAATTCAGCTGCTTTATCGACTGCCGAAATTGAGAATATAGCTACTGGCAATTGTTGTGCTCAATTGTTATGGATCAAACATCAAATGGAGGATTTTAATTTACATTATGATCATATTTCAATTAAATGTAATAATACAAATGCAATCAATTTAACAAAAAATCCCATTCAACATTCTTGAACAAAACATATTGAAATTAGACATCATTTTCTACATAATCATGTTCAAAAGGGGGATATCATTCTTGATTTTGTCAGTACCAATAAGCAATTGGTGGACATTTTTACAAAACCCCTTATTGAAGAACAATTTTATTTTATCCGAAGAGAACTCGGTATGTCTAATCCATTGTAAATTTTTTTGGGGATTTTTAGTTAAAATTAGTATTACTTGTCTAATCTTCTTCTTTTTTTTTTTTGGAGTACTTACCATCATAGTGTTTAATAAATCACACTCCGAACATATTACATTCAATTCTATGAGATATTGAGGGGACACAGCAATAAATACCCGAACACAATTTTCTTCTCCTATTTTTGTCCTATTCGATGCAGCAACCCCTATCTTCAGTTTGTTCCTTCCTCAACACACTTCTCTCATACTCTATAAATTCAACCACACAATCTGTAACACCCCTAATTTTTGGGAACGTTAAATAAACATTTTCATTGAAAACTTAAATAGAGTCTAGCTCATTATTACATCATAACTCCCATGAGAGTACTTTTATTACACAAGGGAAGGATAACCAAGGTTCCTAACTACAGCTACATCTGCTCCTCCATTCTTGCCAGCTCTTCGGCACCGAAAGCCTCCAAGGTGTATAGCTCACCCTGATCATCTACAAGTCTGACACATTATACCAGCGTCGCCCTCAGTATAATATGTCAAGGTCACCAAAGGTAACACCATGAGCTACAGGAGCTCAATAGATTAATCCATACCCACCAACCCTTAACTTACAAACAATAGATCATAAAATTAACAATTTCCACATAGTACATGCATATTTGACAAAACAGCTAACAATGACACATTCATATTCACTATCCAAATAAACGTTGGTATCCATGATTTTTTGAGTTTCTCTTGCGCGATATTTCGTAGACCGTGTCATTGGTTTCAACTTTCATTTACCAAATCAATATTTTCAAAATTGTTTTTAACACACCTAACCTCGATTCCGCCGTTTCGGTCTCCCGAGTATCCTCACAATGATTCCGCCATCCCGGGTTCCCATTGGCACTCAAAACTTTGCATTGGCTCATTTCCGCAGAAAACCAAGCTACACACCCAACCTCGGTTTCGCCGTTCCGGTTTTTCGAGTATCCTCACAATGGTTCCGCCGTCCCGGATTTCCATTGGCACACGTACATATACACCACACAATTGGCTACCACGTCTGGCCACATTGTGGTTTTTAAACCATTTCTCTTTCTCAAATCGCGTCTTTTCATTAACCACACCCTAGGTGTCATGTTTCTACTTTCTCGATTTCTGTGTCTCGTTCTCATGCAAAGACTCCGCGGTAGGACTTTTCACATATGTAATCATAAATCATTCATTGTAATCTTGAAACTAAACTAGCAAAATCATCCAACTCTATATTACTAATCATGCTCAAATCACCACTTAAAGCATAACGCCACACGTACGGATGCATTTGGAGTGAAAATCACTTATGCTTTATCGCACATCAAGGCAAATAATCCTAGTAATCACGTATACATTCTCATATCCATCCTAAAGATCAAAATACAAATACTTCCAATCAAATGATAAATTCCTATGTTTCAAAATCCGTTCTTTCCTCCTTCTTGGGAAGTTCAAAACAACATATGTTTATTGAAGTAAAAGTCGGTTATTCCACATGTTCATACTTCCATTAGCAAAAATAAGTTCGTTAACTAACATACATTTCAAACGTACAAGTAATATACAACTTCTAGTTATATTTAGAGAAGTGAGTAAGGATAATCTACATGATCATACAAATTTTCTATATTTAGGATTAATGAGTAAGGGAAAATCTTCTTATACTTAGTGTTAAAGAGTAAGGACACTCTACCATTCTTCTTGGCGGTAGGGCGGCTACGGAAAAGTAAGTCGACTATCGGACGGAGTGACTTACTACGGTAAGCTTCCGATAGCTTCAAAAGAGAAAGGTTTCTCTCGAAACTAGTTCTTGATTAAACTACTAAATTTTTTGGATCGAAAGGGTGGTCGAGTGGTGGTTTAGTGGAGGTCTTAGATGGGTTTCTTGAAGAACTTAGCAAGAACTCTAGAATAAGGAAGAACAAAGTAAGAACACTAGAATTTCTAGAGAGAGAAGTTGAAGGCTTGAAGATGTGAGTTGAATGGCATGATGGGGGTCCTATTTATAGCAAAAACTTGGCTCTCTCTCCCTTTCCTAGGCCGCCCCCTCTCTCTCTCTCCTTTCTCTCATTTTTTTGTTCCATTGTGTTGTCAAATCTCATCTTTAAACAAGTCCAAGCCATGTCAATCCAATCTGGGTGTAAGAATAGGTAATTATGGAGATTTTCCAAGGCTTAAAGGCAAATCCTAGGTAATTATAACCTAGGTTGGTAAGTCTTGCAAGTAAGAGGAAAATGATAGCAAGTCAAAAGAGTAGTCTTCTCATGTTTAGTCAATCATAGGCTAGGTTGTAAGTAAGTTTCTAGGATGATTAAAGGCTAGGTTGTAAGCAAATCTAGGATGATTAAGGCTAGGATTTTATGCTCAAAGTAGACTAGAAATGAGGTGTCAAGTAGCTATTAGGCTTAAGGGCTAAAGGTAGCTTAATGGAGTGTACAAAATCAAATGCGCACACACACACCACTCTCTCTCTCTCTCTCTCTCTCTCTCTCTAGGCCTCCCTCCCCTCTTTCTCTCTCTCTCTCTCTCTCTCTCTCTCTCTCACAAGTACTAAGTGTGTGTGTGTGTGTATATATGCCTATGTATATATATAAGTACACTAAAGTACTAAGTAGTCCTATTAGATCTATGGAAGAGGAGATGATGAGTGGTAAGGCTTCCAATGACAAGAACATTGTCCCTTGGGTAATATTTTCCTAGAAAGTGCATATATGGTCATATAGGCATGTTTATAATAGGGTATGAGGTATATATACCCATATATATGCATATCTATGTACTTAGAGAATCTAGGAAAGCAACTTTGGTGGGTAATTTAGGTTTAGGGCTATTAGTCTTAGGATTGCATGCATGACAAGGCTAAGTTTGCTTCTTTTGGAAGCAAAATAATTGAAGGGTTCTAATGATTTGTCTTGTCAAAACTATGTACTCATTGGCAAGTTCTATTTCTATTGTTCAAGGGATAAAAAATTTCCTAGAAACTATTATCCAATGGGTAGAGAGGAAATGATGATAAGTAAGGTCTTGAAATGACTAGTCATGAAGTGTAATGATTACCATTATAAGTAGCATAATGATGACTTCCTTCGGTCCAAAAGGTTCAAGTAAGGTTGGAAAGGTTCATAAGGCTCATCTAGGGTTAGGAGAATGTAACTAGGCGAAATGATAGTTAGGTTTCTCTAATTAATCGGTTGGAAGCTTATTCTACTTGCCAAGTAGGATTTCTAGCCAAGAAATACAATTTAAAAATTTTATTTAACTTGTTAGGAAAATATATAAGTGCTTCTACAAGCATACTTGTCTTTAGAAAAGGACTAAATTGTCCGGAACGAAAAGATATAATTTTATAAGTTTTAAATCTAATTATGACGGATTATTAAAAATTAAAAGGGAATTTTAAAAGCAAATCCAAGTAATTAAAATAAAATTCAAATATTTAACGAAAATTTTATTTACCGAAAATCAGGGTCGTTACACAATCTCCATCTCTCTCGCTCTCTCTCTCTCTCGATCGATCGATCGATCGACTTTAATCTCTCCAAATCACTATCCTTCCAAATCGAGTAATGGCAAACTTACCGCAAGGGTTACCATTTGAGTTTTAGGAAAGAGACATCGAACGAGTAGAGTTGCGCATGTTTATCCAAACCCTCTAGATGCAACTCTTTATTTTCATTCTGCTTTGTGCACTACTTACAATAAGAATACCACCATGGTTCGGGTGGAATGTAAATGTGGATACGCTGTGGTACTGGATTGGCATTGTGCCTATCGCTGTAGCAACCATTATTCGAGAATACGAAAATCAAAGAAGCCAAGCTTTCGATGAAAGAAGATAAAGTGATACAGGGCAAGAGAGGCATGGTGATGGAACCATAACCATTTTTTTTTTCTCTGAGCTTTTCTTGTTTTTGATGATATCACAGGGGGAGAAAAGAAGTTTTTTTTTATCTATCTTGTTGTTTTTAACTGTTGTGGACTAATTTAAAAATTGCTATCTATGATCTATTAATTATTGCTATTACTCGTTAATCATATTGTTTTTGATGCATAGATTGTGGGGAAGCACATACTTAAGGGGAGCATTCGCTCACTCTTTACTTATCACTGCTTTTAAAAATTATATTTTGTGTCATCATCAAAAAGGAGGAGATTGTTAGAAATAATTGATTTTGATTATATTTAATGACAAAATTGATTTTGTTAAAAGCTTATTAAAGTTTATTAAGTCCTTGAGATAAGATATTTTTTTAGTCCATGAAGCATATTATTTCTCTAAGTCGAAATATGTCTTCGATTTCAACCTGTTTACCAGCCCTTGATAATGTTAGTTTTAGGCAAATGAATTAGATCAATTGATTTATAAACCCTGGACCCAATCTTAATTTTAGTGAACCCACATGTAAACTTTTCAAAGCCATTGGCCCAAATCATATTTTTATTGGTCCATAATGAAATCATTTTCAAACCATATCAATAGCCCTACACCATTAATTATACTAGCTAAATGAAAATGGTCGTCCAGATTATAGGGAAAAAAATGGTTCACTTTGCGTCGACCATTTATTTCTTCAGTCTTCTCTTTTCATCTTCACTTTATTGTTGTGGACTTTGGAGCCTAACATTCAATGTTGTAAATCAGATCAGAAGAAATATTGGGTTCAACGTTATAATGCAATAACTGAAAATCAAATCTATTTTACAAGATTTGCACCTCAACGAAAACATCTCAACGTTCAAGTCTCTCTCCTATATAACCAGAGCTTCAACAGAAGAGAAATCAACCAAGCTTCACCAGACTACTCAAAAACTTTACAAGAGCAATATTCATCCTCTTCTACACTTTATTTTTCATACAATTTATTTGAGAGATTTATGAGCAAAAATTGTCATATCTACTCTTTGAGGAGTGTTGTAATTGTGAAATATAAATTTTATTATCTTTTGAGAGATTAAGTGTTTGAGAAATCAAACACTAGTTCTGTAATTCCAAAAACTGGAGTTTTATTTTTGGAAGAGATTTTTGAGGATTTTGTACTTTAAATCCTTGCGGATGTCTAGCTCCTCCGGAAAGCTAGGAGCGACGGTAATTGTAAGCACCCACAAGATTTACTGGAGTAATTTCATTTTTATTAGTGGAACCTTCAAGCGATTGCCTTTGAGAGAAGTGGAGTAGGTTGGACCGTGGACAAATATTTCTAGTTTTATTATTTTGGTTATAAATTATTTTTAAATATTTCACTTTAAATGCCATTTGTTTTGGCAAGTTTTCTTTTATTTTCTAGTATTCAGATTTGAGAATATCTCAAATCTTTTGATTTAGGTAATTATTGAGTCAATAAGAGATTCACCGAGATTCAGCTTCCTGTTTTGCTGATTTCTTTTCGGTCTTAATTTTTTAGTATAAAATAAGTTGTAGGGTGACATTAAAAGTTAGTTGTTATGAATTAAATAAAAATTGAGAGTTCTCTCATTATCGTGTGTTCGAAGAGGGAGTACCTCTAGTTCATACCTATTTGTGTTTATGTTTCAAAGAGAGAATCTTTAACATAAGCAAATTCATGATCTCTTCTTGCAAATAATTTCGTAAAAGGAGGCTACGCTGCATCACACTAAATGTAAACTATTTGCAGGATCAAATTCAATGTGGACATAACAGATCAAACTAGATCCATCTCTACAACTGTACTTGCAGAAAAGGCAGAATAGCTTTACGACATCACTGCAGCAGAAATGGTCAACAATACAACCGATGTACGTTATATAACACCTTCTCCTCACTACATTAACCTGCCTAGATTAAACACAGCACAACCAACTAACATAAAACACTGCACAGGTTAATCTGTCAGTTGAAATGATTCAAAAGCTATCCTCCCCCAAAAAATGGGCCCTCATCCTAAAGGCATCCATGTACACGTATGGAGCAATTACCCAATGTGTGTTCAATGTGCACTCTGTCTTCGACAAAATTCCTAATCAGCAAGCACCTAGCGAAGCATCAAGCCAAAATCTAGGCCCAAACACCCCGAAGAAGCATGGAACGAAGGCACCCTCCATAGTAGACTCACCAACAAATGAGGACACCATGGAACAAAATGGCCCTGCGGAGCCTTTGAAGAACAAGCAGAAAGAGGAATACCCCTATGAAGCAAACCTTTTGTTCTACCTCTTAAAATAGTAGACGTTACAGCAAATCTTTTGGTGTGCATAGTTTGCAGCCATGTCTACTATTATAGCTAGAAGCCTTTCCAAAAACTCAAGATAAATCTTTTGGTTCATGTTATTTGCCATGAAGATGTATCAAACTCTCTTTTGTGTAATTAGCTTTGCCATGACTTCAAAGTATTGTAAATATAAAAAAACTACTTTCAAAAGAAATTATGCTATCACAGCACCAACACTTTCAACACGCATGAACACCTCCTATCAATAACAGGCATGAGACATCTCGTGCTAGCACGAGCCCCTAACCTAGTTGTTCCTCTAAACCTCGTTAATATATTTTTCAATGCAGAGGCCATGATTCCACTAAGTTTTGGGTGAAAAAATATTGGTCATTTTATCATCTTATTCAGACTAATCAACAAACTTTGACATTTTAGCTTCTTGTTCACTCTAATTACCAACTTGTCAACAATAACTTCTTTCTCAACAACTTTTTAAGTCACATAAACATCTACAACTTATTCATCACCGAAAATAATTTAACATTTCTTAACAACTTATTTATTACCGAAAACAGCTAACAACTTTATTGCAACAAATTTTTTTCTCAAAACTTATTCACTACCGCAACGCCCCCATAATGGAGAACTCTGCTCTTAAAATGGATGAGTGCACTGAGACAGAATTGCGTGCATTTAAAAACTCCTCTAGCTCTAGCATTGGTCAGCTGCGCTGCTGCCTCGTTAGGCGGGCCAATGAGAAAATAGACATAACTGCCCCTCAAGCTTCAACGATTTTAAATTGAATAGAAGTACTTTTCTGGGTTCAATGATTTAATTATATGGAAGGATTAAAAAAAATTATATGGAAATGCCAAAACTAAAGTTTATTGGGCTTGGATAATAGAAAAAAAAAGAAGATGTATTTATGTCTGCAAAAAGTGAATAGATATCTTTTAAATTGCATTGATATCTATGAAAGTTTGTATTTTGGAGTTCTACCTTCCTCTCCATCTCCATCTCCATTTTTTAGTCCCCCGTTTCATTCTGATCTGATAGTAAATTGATTATATATTTCAATTGGTAACACTTTTTATAGTATGCAATATAGATCTTGTTTAATAACTCTCGATTAGTACTATTAAACAAAGTTTTCGAAATCACCTAGATTATAAAATATAATCAATTAAAAAGTGACACAAACTTTTAAAAATCTCTAAAAAAATTGGGACGAAATGACTGTTTTGCGTGTATTGTCACGTGCCCTATGAAAGCTAGACAATGAACTAAACTTGGCCAGACCCATTTTATATTTAACTCGTGCATCACCACTTTTGGGAAAGTCACGCCTCTTCTAATCTTCTTCACATGAATTTACCACTTTATCCTCGTGATTTACATAGATGATAGATGTACAAACTTCCCACACAAAGCGAAAGTCAAGGTAGAAAGCAGGAAAGCAAAAGTCGAGGTAGGTATTTCCCCGTAATACTATGAGTAGTGATGGTGAACAAATTTGCATTATGGGGTCCACTTCCCACACAAATAAGTGGTACTACTCATTGATTTTAAAAGAACTTTCCCGCTTGCCACGTTAAAATTAAGTGATTTAATACAATCATCTACTATCCATTCGTAATTCAATAGAAAAGTTAGATAACTTGATCAAACACTTGCGGTTGTGCGATCGACCTATTATTTCATGGCTGTTTGAAAAAATTAAGAACGGTCTGGACCATTTCTATGGACATCCAAAGCGGGTTCCATAATGCGATTTGTACAGTACCATTAGTACAGGTTTCATCGGTGGTACCCATAGTCGGATTCGGTATTTCCCTAGCGGAAAGAAAGAGGGTTGAGTTGAGCAGCTAAAATAAGCTAGTAGAAAGTCAAATATAAGCAAGCATGTTGTATGTTGCACATTGTGAGGCTTCCTCTTCAAGTCAAAGTATGCCAACCACAAGAGGCCCTTTCCCAAGACAATAAAATAAAATACATGACCCATAGACGAAGAATAAAAATTATAAGAAGACAGGGAAACAAAATGACTCTATTGCCCTTTTAATGTTGAGAAACAAAAAGTCTTGAATCTATTTAACCCCAAGAAATTAGTAAATCTACTACATAACGTTTCAAGATGCAAGATAAAGTATTGTTGGGGTCGGTCATATTTTCACATGCCTTCATCCTAATTGAATTGATTATCCAATAGGAATTTGGATTTCAAAAATAATTTTTACATCCTAAAGCAACTATTTGGTGATAATCAAAGACCTCAAAAAAGGCATTCCAACTTGTCACGAGTAGCACGATCGGCCTATTCACTTTTTTAGAAAGATACTAATAAACTAAATATATTGATTTTAGCTATTCTAATAGGGAGCCGATAATGTCGCGAAGCATTTTTTTACTGCCACGACCATTAAATGCTCTCTTTGACAAATGGACTTCTTTGTCCTTTGCTCTCAAAAGTAGCCAGAGCCTTTATTTTATGTTCCCAAATTGCCCTTTTATTGATTTTCTTTCCTAAATTGTTGTTACGTATTTCTTTTCGACAGACTTTTGCCATTTTCGTTCTACATTTTGTCTCTCTCTTTGATTTGACATCTCCATGACTAGGGTTTTGGAGTACAAAGTTGACAGGAGGCCTTATCATATTCAAGGTGAGAGATACTAGTACTCCGTAGTACTTAATTATTTTCAGATGTGCTATAAACACATCAGTCAATCTCAACCATCTATTCGCATAATTAATGGCTGAGATTCATTTTTAATTATGACTGGTCATAATTAATTTTTCTCCGAAAAAGTTTCATTTAAATCCAGACCGTCCAGAACACTTTTGCACGGTCAAAATTGAGTGCTGTAAGCACAACTGAAAACAAGTTTTTCTCATTCAAGGTATGTTATTCATACTTTCTATTAGAGTACATTTTTTTTTTTTAAATTTTGCAGTGACCTATTTATTTCTTTTATCAGTGGCCTATTCATATTTTGTACTCTAAACTTGGGATGGCATGGTACATTCTCTAGTAGCTTGCCCAGGGTCGGCAGAATACGAGATGAGGATGGACCTAGATCATATTGGAAGTAAAGGAGAAGCGTTGGAAAAGCATTTGGCGTTGCAACATTCTTAAGAAAGTTCTGCACTTTTTGTGGAAATGTTTTCATGGAATTTTACCAACTAGGATAGCTTTGAAGCGGAGACAGGTGGTGGAGGATTCTAGCTGCCCAGTTTGTGGATTTGGCCAAGAAACCATTGTTCATCTTTTTTGTACATGCCTTTTAGCCGTTCAGGTGTGGCGTTTGTCACATTTACAAGTTGATATGAGGGCTGTACAACTCAATTCTTTTAATGGTTTTTGGGATGTTATGGAGCTTTGGTGGCATAATCACGCTAATAAGGATTGGTGTATGTCGATGGCTGCAGTTATGATGTGGTTTATATGGAAGTGTAGAAATGGAGCTATTTTTGAACAAAAGCTCTCTCTCCCTGGGATGGTATGTAAGCGGGCTGTGGAGTATTTGCAAGAGTTCTTATCTGCGAACTCCTTGGGTCCTGCACCAGTAATATCGTGTGGGGAAGGAAGACTTAGTTCGTGGCAAAGGCCTCCAGCTGGTACTTTTAAGATTAATGTGGATGGGTCTTGGAAGAAAGGGTTGATGAGAGGGGGTTTTGGGGTTGTGATCAGGGATTTTCGAGGTTGTTTTGTTGCTGCTTCTATGGGATTTTTTCAGTGGTGTGCGAGTTCATTGGTTGCAGAAGCCTTGGCAATTCGGCAGGGTATTTTGTTGGGATCTCAACTCGGTTTAGGGTCTGTTATTTTGGAGAGTGATGCTCAATTGCTCGTGAATATGCTCAATAGTCAAGCTGCAGTTAGTCAAGAGGTGGAAGTCGTTACTCATGATGTTCAGGTTTTGAGTAATAATTTCCATTGTTGCAGTTTTTCCTTTGTTCGTAGGACCGTTAATAATGTTGCTCATGTTTTAGCTGGTGAAGGTTTTTGTGGTTTGGGGTATAGTCGTTGGACTGAGTCCCCTCCGTTGTGGTTGCTTGGTCCTCTTTTTAGGGACGAGTCTTCCGTTTGATGTTTTGTTTGGAATTTTAATAATATCATCTGTTATCGTTGTGGCAAAAAAAAAAAAAACTTGTCTATTGTAAGACTTTTTCCCTTTCTTATGCATATTTATGACATTATTGTTGTGAAAAAAATGTTTGAGAAAACTTTATTTTTTGTGCGTCTTTATGCATATACTTCAATTTTTTTTGTCATCATAAGATACCATAATTTTTTTCAATCATTCTACTACCACACTCAATCACACACCCGGTCACCCACACTCGTAATAGGGGTAGAGCCTGCACACACTACACACTCAATGTGTGTGGGACCCACTCCTATTGTGAGTATGGATGTGAATTTTTGGGTGTGTAGTTGGGTATGGTGTAGAATTATTGAATCTTTTTTTTAAAACATTTTTCTGATGTAGGTCGATTTTGTGAGAAATAATCATGGATATTGACCAATCAATTGAAAGTCTTGGTGGAAGTTCCTGTGATCAAATTGATCAACAAGGAATCAATTTGGTTGGACAGTTTTGTTGTAAATTTCAGTCTCGTGATGAACTTCTTGGTACACTTTTTTGTTGTAGTATTTCTTTAAAATCAGTCAACTAAATTAAATTTTACTATTGCAGGTAATGAATTTTGTAGTTTGAAGACAAAAGTAGTGCTCAATTGAAGAATGTGTCTATGAAGACATGGGCTTTCATTATTTCCAGGAGAGAGATATTTTTGTTTTGTTGAGCTTAAAATTAAGTACTAGCACTTGGTATTTCATTGGGTAATGTTTTTTTTTTTTTGGAGGATTGTGCTTAGGATCATATTTTCAGGAGAGATGGTAGTTTCTGTTTTTGTTGAGCTTAAAAGTACTAACAATTGATACTTTGTTGGCCAAGGGATTAAAAGAATGAAATATACATTCAAACAAAAAATGTAAAAATAGTATAAAAAGAGAATATTAGAATAGAATAGAGTTAGAATAGGGAGTCTGGTGTGGATCCATGTAAAAAGGTGACTAGTTAAAATAGAAAAAATGAATTTTCAAGTGTAATTTGGTTCAAAATTTACTGAGACTGATGCGGATGCTCTTACCACAAGGACTAGGATTCTTACTTCAAAGTCAATGACTATGGATGATATTGTAAATATACTGTCACGTTGTCTCGATCCTCAAAAGAAAAGGCGCGGCTATTCGCAACCCTGTATTTTCTTCCTTAGCCCGTTAAATTTTTTTAATTATACTCGACAATTAGTTACCGAAATTAAGATACATTTTCAGCATACAATTACCGAAATATAATATTTTTTTCAACAGCTATTTACCGAAAATGTATGTTCTTCAATTGTTTACCGAAGGTTGAACATATTTTCGACACGTAATTACCAAAATATAATCTTGTTTTCTACAGCTATTTACCGAAATCTTATGTATGATTTTCAACAACTATTTACCGAAATGTAGTGGACTAAGGGAGAAAATACGAGATTGCAAATAGTCGCCCCAAAAGAAATTGGCGCTACAATAACAGAAAAAAAGATCCTAGACAAGTATTAAAAAATACGTGCAAAAAGAAAAATTATAAATTCAAAACTGAAATCCTCCCTTCTTTTTGAGTCTCCGACAAGGACTAGTTTCGATGGTAAGAACATCCCCATCGAGATTACTGCCTTTGCCATGTCCCTCTGGCCGGTCCATTGAGTAGGTGTGGTACTCTTCTTTTTAAACGGTCGAAATTCGAGTAGGTGCTATACTCATTTTTTTTTTTTTGACAAAAGGAAAGAAGTGTTATTAATCTGGAAGGCGTAAAAGACTAAACATGAGACAGTTGGGAACCCCATGGGGCAAAATGGAAGTCCACAGACCAGACCAGACCAACCATTCAAAAGGGATTTTTGAGCACAATAATGTACAACTCTATTACAATCACGTTTAACAAAATCAAACTCATAGGAAGAAAAAGATTCTTTCAAAGCCAAACAATCAAGAATAATAGCCGCTATATCAACATGTGGGTCTAGAGAGGCAGAACATTTACTTACTATCACCTCCGCATTCGATTCAATAACCATTTTAGATAGATTTAAATCAATTCCCAGCTTCAAACCATTTTGAATAGCCATAGCCTCAGTAATTCTTCATGAAGTACTAATGGTTGAAACGACCTGCTCTAGAAGGATTAACATAATCAGTCTTAATGAAAGCTTAATATCAACCTTAATGAAATTCATTCCATAAACGCAAGACAATGTCAACTAAGTATATTACAACCGGCTTCCAAAATAAAATTTACAAGAGAACTTTACAAGATGAGTTGCTTCCACATAAGGTACGACAACTCTCCAAAAATTGATATCACAAAATGAACTATGCCAAAAGGACACCAAGTCGACCCTCATCCTCGCTCCTACAGCCCGTCAGACCAGTAGTGGACCAAAACTCTACTTCAGTTACCTGAAAGGATTGTGAGTGTTACTACTTCATTCAAGCGGAAAGCATAAAACAATTTACATGAGCAAATATGGATCGAGTAATACTTCTAATCATATTTAGCAAGAAACATACTATTTTTCACAAACCATAAAATAAGCAACAATATTTCAAGAAACCATAGGGTTGCTTCCCTCGCAACCAGGAGTTATGACGGTACCGTGACCCTGTGAACAGGGTACTTCCAACAATTTATACCCTGTTTGTGTACAGCAAACAGACAATTTATACCCTTCTTGTGTACATCAAGAAGAAAACAATTCCAACCAACAATACAGCTATGGCATGCTCTTGAAATAAATCATGTTTCAAGCAACTTGATCCATATCACTACCGTCAAAATTTCCAACATTTGCAGAAAAATAATAAGTTTATTTTTAGCTAGCCACTTCAATGAAATAGCACACTCACCTTAGAGATTCAAAAGACAAAAGCGAAACGCCTCCTTCTCAACCTTGAGGTGGAGACTCGTCCCCCGATCCTAGAATATGAATGACACTACACTTAGTATATTTCATACACCAACTCATGTTAAAATGCAAGCAAAATGCAATAAAAATGATGGGTGATGTGCTTCAATGCTCAAAAGATGATTCAATGAGATTTGATACAAGAATTCCCAAGAATAAGGCTTAGACCATGACCAACATGTACTGTTCTGACCATATCCAGTACATAATCGTGAATTCTAAGAATTTCACTTACACCGTTGAAAAGTAAACTTCTTCCTCTTCGAATCGACATGCCATTCATAAAAAACGGAGTTCGGGTAACCTTACTACGGCCTCGCGATTGTAACCTAACAAATACTAAAACTGGTGCAGAGACAGATTTTAAGTAAACTTTAACAGAAATTCTGTTATTGCTAGGGCATAACCACAGCGCACGGGTTGCACCGTTGGAAAGCCCTACGAGTCTAGTTTTCAGCAAAGCAAGCGGAATGTGATTTCGAGTCTCGAGCTAGGAGATATGACTGTTTTCTCAACTTGTGTCAGTGCAATCAGCAATACGAATTTCACAGCAGCAGTTCGGTGCGCGATTTTAACTTTTCCCCTCTTCGAAATAAATTCTGAAAATTTTACCCAACAAACTAGACATGCATATCCATCTCCAGTAAAAATTCCAGAAAATTACAAGGTCGGAAAGTCTATGAGAAAAATTCGCTAAGAACATGACAGATTCAGTCAAGTTCAAGCTCTAATTGACAGAATTGAGACATGTCCCAAAGATGGACGAATTTGCTAGGTTAAAATCCATTCTCTCATGAACCAATTAGGATTTAAACTACAAGAATATCTAGGTATAAACATGTTTGATCAAAACCCAAAACATAAATTAGGTAAAAGATGGTTACCTTCAATTAGTTTTCCCCAATTCCTCCTCCTCCTCCTCCTCCTCCTCTTCTTCTTCTTCTTCTTCTTCTTCTTCTCTCTCTCTCTCTCTCTCTCTCTCTCTCTCTCTACGTGATACAGAAAAAAAACGGTGGAGGGGTGGAATAATGTAGAATACCGTAGAAGGTTTTTTTTAGGGAATAATTATCCCATGAGGTTGGGTGTATGGGTTCTAAAAGGTCAAAACTCATCTTAACCCTTCATTCTCCCTACCAAGACCAATCCCTTTTTAATTAACTTAATTAAACCTCAAATTTAATCATGTATCGCTTAACAATTTATGAATGATATGTGAACGATAACCCAACACGTGTAACAATTAGCATGACCTATGCAACATAAAATTAAATGTCATATGCGATGCACGTGCATGCTCGGAACGGGTGTTACAATGGTAGTGTAAATACTCAAGAAGATACCAAGGACCTTGCCATCATGACCTCGAGCTACTGCTCCTGTACCAATAGAATTCAAGCTCCTAGAGACAACAACATCCACATCAATCTTGGTTATATTCATCCTATGGCGCTGCCACACTAAGGTCTCATCACAAGTGGATCTCGACAGATGTGATGGAACCTTAGAGTTAGCATCCTGAAACTCATAGAAATCTCTTTGTGCTTTACCACTAACCGCTTCCGTGGCCCAACATTTACCATTAAAAATAAAATCATTTCTAGCTCGTCAAATCCACCATCAATAAAGAAGAGCCATACCTAATGAGAAAGGAGGCAAGTGACTTTGACTGTTACGTTCTTGAATACAATCCCACCAATCTGTCATGTTTCTGCAATCAAGAAGCTCCTCAGGACTTAAACGAAACAGAGAATGAATCCAGACTTTGATTGCAGCCCTCACACCGAAACAATACATGCGAGATTGATTCCTCTGCCTTGCCAGACGAGAGCATATTGGATTGACTCTGACTTTGCGCGCAACTAGAGCCACATTTGTTGCCACCGCATTAAGACACTTTCCGCGCAAGTAGGTGCTATACTTTGACTCATATACTTTTTTTACATGCACCTACATTTCCAGATAGTAAAAAAAAGAGTGAAAAAAAATACGCAAGTAAATAACTTCCCAAAAGGAATTCAAAAAGCAGGAGGGCATAACAGTCAATTGAGATTGGCGGTACTACTTTCGTAATTTTGTGGAAATCGAGGTCTATATATAAGCAAGAAGTATAAAAATAACAAAACTCCGTTTGCATTTCTTGGTATCAGGGTTTTCTCCATCTCTCCTATGTTACATTTCCCATCATACGTATACATAGGCGGCGCCTCAGTTTCCTCCGCAGCTCCCCGCTGTTCTCTCTCTCTCTCTCTCTCTCTCTCTCTCTGTTAAACTCGTAGATTGAAGAGAGAAATGGGAGAGCAGAAGCCTAAATCCGTCGGTGTATGGCCGGCCGTCAAGCCCTTCGTCAATGGCGGAGCCTCTGGCATGCTCGCCACCTGTGTCATCCAACCCGTCGATATGATCAAGGTACTCATAACATAAATATAACCTCTCTTTTTTTTATAAGTAATACGAATATAGATTATAGAAATGTTATTTCGCGTTATTTTATGTAATTGTGGTAAGAAAATTCATGCAAAAAATGGCTGAAGTTTTTGGTGACCTTCAAGGGTTTCAGATCTTAGATCCAATAGGAATTTTGGCAGGTCTTACATTCGTTTTTCTTTAGGATTGTAATTCTGGACATGGGTTCGAATTGTATCAGATCTGAGATCCATGGGTCTTGCTCGGATGTTGTGAATGTCTGAACTATAATTGTTACTAAATATTTATCTAGTGAATTGTTAAAAAAAAATTAATTTTTTATTGGAAAAATGTATTTAAGTTCTCTATTTGCGAACCGGACAAACATTTTGGGACGGAGGGATTAGGGTCTATGAGAATTACGACAATGCCACATTAACTAAAGCGAGCCCAGTATACAACCAACCTAGGAAATGGCCCCATATGGAGGGAAAAAACTCCAAGAAAGAATCCGTGTACGGGGACAAATAATCAATCATTGCATTCGGTAAGATTTAACTCCATTGAGTCTTTGCACAACAAATTACAAGTACACATTTAAGTTCCCATTTTTTGATTATCATAGCCAACAAATCAATTATCTGATTTTCTAGTTTATTTCCGCTGTGTACCGAACAAAAGAAAATCTTATTATGGCAAAGATAATGCGCTCTCGAGCAGGATGAATTGGGACCATGGCCACTCAACGAGAAAGAAATAGAATGAAACTTTGAAATAACTATACATTGAGAAGTACTATAAATATAATTGTGTTATGGGTAAGTTCAAGCAAACTAGGTGTTTGGAGTAATGTAATGGGTTCATATATAAACTGTTTTAAGAATAAATAACAAGATATAGGGTGTTCATTAGTACAATTTCCAAGGTATTCAAAGTGTATGTCATAGAACTTTAAACGTTATGTAATTTTTTCTCATGGTTATCTATGGTTTAGGATGTTCAAGTGAACACCTTTCCCTACACAGGGAGCCGCCAGTGGGTGAAAGACCAAATCCCTCTTGTTCAACTTTTTATTTGTTAGGATCTGAAGATTGAGATGGCTAATTTCATGTTCTTGTTTCTAATTGTCAACTTTTGAATTTTGTTGTGTGGGATTGTGAGTGAATTTTATTTGATTGTGGTTTCTTGGCAACTACAGGTCAGGATTCAATTGGGTCAAGGGTCAGCGGCAGATGTGACAAAGAACATGCTTAAGAATGAGGGTGTTCGCGCCTTTTACAATGTTTGTTTCTTACATTTGATGTTGTTTACGAGTTTGATTTCATTTCACTGAATTCTTAGGTAATTAGTGCGTGCTATTAGGTGTTTGTAAGTATTGCACTTGCTTTTAGTCATACCCGTATATAAAAGAGAAAATTGCTTGGGCATGAGTATTAAATTTTTGGCTTTTCAAGTAAGTGTAGAAGTAATCAAGTAGGTGAAATGGTGCAATCTCTCATTTCCCTCAGTGTCGCATACTACTATTGCGTTAAATACATATTTTGAAAGGAATAGCCGCATATGAAGTGCAATGGCATAATTCGAACTGAAGGACACTAAGAGACCTTCTAAGTTTTTAATGTAGATGAACACATATTGTTGGCAATTTCAATGACCTAACAATTCCCTCTCAAAGAAGTTGCAGTTTTTGATAAACTGTATGAAGGTGTTCTTCGTGGAGTTATGTTTGTGTGTTGTTTGTTATTCTCGTATTTGACAGTCCAAACATTCAAGCAAATTGTTCATCAAAACTAAGAAGTTGCATCTTGGTGTAAAAGTAATATTTCTAAGTTCACATTTTCTCCATTTTAGTGGTATTGTCTTGAGTTTTGGTTACGTTTTTGTGCAAATCTTTTGAATTCTGATTTGGTCGGAGGGATATAGACAAGACAGTCAACAGATAACTTAATTCCCTTGAGCAAAAAGGGGAAGAAAATACTATGCCTCTTAGCTTACATAAGGGACTTCTTTGGATTTCTATTTTTCCCTACTAAGTTCTATCAGTTCTGTCCACTGAAGGACTAAAACATCATCCAGACCTCTTCAGCAGTTCATGCATTTTCTTGTACTATATGACTAGTAACGAGATTTTCCAGTTGCTATGTACATTTTATTGTCTAACTTTGATTAATCTTGACCAGGGGCTGTCTGCTGGGCTGCTTAGACAAGCTACCTATACAACTGCCCGGCTTGGAACATTTAGGTGAGTGTTTCTCTATGTTGACCACTGACAAAGATCGACACATTTTATCTCAAGGCTGTACGTTTATTGTTCACATACAGTGATGTAATCTGGAGATCGAAGCCACACTAAACCTCTCAAAACTAAAAATGGCACATAATCTGAAAGTTCTTGTGGAAACTGCAGCTCTTTTATTTCACCAAAACACTCTCAAAATACTTGGAGAATTGAGGATAGAGAGAAGAGGAAGGAAGGGAAGAAATCTAGTGTCAAGTAGGGGCCTTGAAACCACAAGAGAACATGAATATATGGAGAGAGAGAGAGAGAGAGACTATGGTTCCCAGATCTTGGCCTCCTCCTCATAATGGAATACTTTAGTCCTTTATAAAATCCTAGAAAATGAGATTGCAAAAAACTGTGGTGCCCAGATCTTGGTCTCCTCATAATGGAAGACTTTAGTCCTCTATAAAATCCTAAAAAATGAGATTGCAAAAATAACCCTACTACAAAATCAAATTACTAATCAGGCCATCTTGTTGAAAGCATACTCCATCATACAGTCCCTCTCTCGTGCATCTTTGTGTGACACTAGTGGAATAAAGTAGTTGGGCTTATCATATTCATATCCAGGGTTGTTCTTCCTTGATTGTATGGTTGTTTTGTGACATCCAATTTCTTTGTGTTTTTTTCCCTTCCTAGAAGTTTCGTTCATGGTATGGTATGGTATGCTGCTTTATTTTTATTTTTTTAAAGAAGGTGATGCAATTTGAAACAATCCTATTGATTTTAATGTGGAAAATGTGAATAGGTAATGAACTGGCTCATAATTAGAAACTTGTGTTCTCTTATCTTTCTTTTGATTACTGTATTGTATATTTCCTATGTCATAGACACATAGTATGGTCTGGGGATTTGGAAGGATCCATTGATTTGCATTCATTTTTGTTGAGTAATGAATCTTTGCAAAGGACAAAAGTAAATAGGATCTCAGCGCCTCAAAGGATATGTGATTAGTGGAGAATACCTGCTCAATAATAATATAGTAACGGAAAGTAAGATGAATTGGAATCTAAGTTGGAAGCGATATTCCAAAGAGGACCTGTGACGTGCCTATTACCCCCGACCACTAAATTTGCATTTAAGTTTCTGTGATTGCCAATTAGGAGGATACCCTTATTCAAGCATGAATTTGGATAAACCTATAATTTCTGTAACATTGATTGAGGCTTCATGTGTTAGCCAAACATTAGCGCATTACCTTGGTCGCCGTTTTGGGCTTCATTGTATCGAGAGACCCCTTGATTCCATATCATAGTAGCATTTTGAATGTCCATTTTGGGCGATTGTGCCTTTAATCTGATGGAATTTATCGCTATCACTTCCCAAAATCTCTTCAAATTAATGCTTCGTAAAAAACAGTTTCACACCCAACTGTCCAAAGTTGTAAGATTTTACGAGACATGAAGGACTTATTTAAGCAGAACATATCTGAAAGGTATCCCAACACTTATTAAGAGAAGGGCCTTATCCATTTACTTGAGTTGGTTTAGTGTATTCTTTGCTCCCACAAGATATGTGCAAGGTAACCCACCACTCAATGTGGGGATTATTTTTGGAATTCTTTTCCCCCAACTGATTCAGTATTTAGTTGGTGCAAAAAGATAAATCTCTTTGACATCGGACCCATTTAAATTGCTTTTTCCAACAAATCAGAGGTGCTCTTCCCTTTTGGGCAGTCGTGCCACTTGACTCTTGTCAAAGGATGATGTTGTTTGGAACTTGTTTCTTCCTTCTGGTGTCAGGATTCTGACAAACAAGGCAATTGAGGCTAATGATGGGAAGCCCCTACCCTTGTATCAGAAGGCTTTGTGTGGCTTAACTGCTGGAGCAATTGGAGCATGTGTTGGTAGTCCAGCAGATTTAGCCCTCATTCGAATGCAGGCAGATGCTACCTTACCTGTTGCACAGCGCCGGAACTACACAAATGCATTCCAGGCCCTCTATCGTATTGTTGCAGATGAAGGTGTGTTGTCTCTTTGGAAAGGTGCGGGCCCTACTGTTGTGAGAGCTATGGCACTGAACATGGGAATGCTTGCCTCATATGACCAAAGTGTGGAATTCTGCAAGGATACTCTCGGGTTGGGTGAGGCTGCTACAGTGGTGGGTAAGACTCTTTGTCAAACACTATATAACTGGAATAATGCCCAAATGTTCCATAGCTGTACTTCGGTTTTTTGTGAGTAATAAAAATGCTCTTAAGGTTGACCTTGCTGTTTAGTTGTTTACGTAGTAGATCAACTCATACTCTCTTCTTCTTCAATTGTCATCCACGATAAAGTAATGGCATTGGTTCTGCTACAAATACCAGCGTTATATGTGGTTTTGATCGGTTATGTATTTGTTGTTTATATTCAGGGGCTAGTTCGGTTTCAGGATTCTTTGCTGCAGCCTGCAGTTTACCCTTTGATTATGTGAAAACCCAGATACAGAAGATGCAACCTGATGCTGAGGGGAAATACCCATACACAGGTTCTCTGGATTGTACCATGAAAACCCTCAAAGCCGGAGGGCCCTTCAAGTTCTATACTGGATTTCCTGTATACTGTGTCAGGATTGCTCCCCATGTCATGGTAATCAATTCTCTCTCTCTCTCTCTCTCTCTCTCTCTCTCTCTCTCTCTGTGTGCAGCTATTGAATGACGATGGGGCAGCTGCCCCTAATAAAATCATAATCATTATTATACATGCCTCCAATGTTTTTAGCTCCTAAAATGTCAATCAGAATTTCCTTCGTCCCCTGGAATTTCAATTTTTACTGATATATATGGCTGATACTAGTGTGTTTCTATGCATAGAAAGCCATCTTTGATGTCATTATATTGAAACACTCGTGTAAAGGTGCCCCCAAACCAAACAAAATTCCAAGTTCCACCACTATGTTGTGTGTGCACGCCTGTTATTTATGGTAACCCCACCTGCTAATGAGGTGGGACACGGGAGCCCACTTTTGTTCTGTTCATGTTTTACATTACTGTTGTTTGGTGTGTTACGTGCAGATGACATGGATTTTCCTCAACCAAATCCAGAAGCTTGAGAAATCTGTTGGGTTGTAGTGTTAGCGGATTTGAAGATTTCAGTCGGAGTTCAGCTCTATTACTATTGGAATAATACTTTGGGCCATCTGTTGTACTTTGTTACTAGTTTTGGTGACCTCGCATCCTCCAGGCCAAACCTTTTGCTTGAGAAACTTTTACAGCGTTTGCATTATTGTATTACATTTGAATCGAGTTAGAAATTTTTTGGATGCGACAGAAGTGGGATCTTTTGCGTTTTCCAGTCAGACAAATTCGGGAATTAATTATTTGGAAATGCTTGAGAAAAAATTGTTCAAGCAAAATAATCTTGTGAACTCTTGAGTAGCTCTATGGACGGATGTATTTCTGATCGTTTGTTGCAATTTGCTTTTATTTGCTGATTTAAATCGCTTTTATTTGCTGATTTTGAAGATGTCATTGGACTAGAATTGTGTTGTTGGTAGCAGTATTTGATCGCATGCCCTTTCATATTAAAGTGAACCTTTGCAATGGTAGGAAGATAAAAACAGAGTCGCACCCCCCTGATTCCTGATCACTCTGACCCTGGTTTGTTCATGTAGGGAAATTTGTAAAATTGCCATTTTCTTATTTTGTTTCGTTTAGATGATCAACCGATAGCCGGTGGTTCCTGGTACTAACATGATCAACCGATAGCCGGTGGTTCCTGGTACTAAAATTACCCTGATTTTTTTTTAATAATTAGTTATTTGGGTTAATTTACGCACACCTTAATTAATCTGTGAATCTTGAAGCTTGCTGCCACACAAATTTTCAGCAGTCTCAAGAGGTTTTTGCTCTGTAGGCAAATTCTAATCACAACTCCTTAAGTTCACTCACAGCAGAATGGAGGCATCAGGCTGAATTTAGGGCTGAGAAGGTTTTAGGGTTGAATTGGGTGTAGGATTAGGTTTGTCAAGTTTAAGGGTTGGCGGGGATGAAATCATGAACCCCTAACTTGTAGTATTAATTGCTTCTTGTCGTTAATCGTGAAAAAAGATAAGAGTTCAGGTTGGATGGTTCTGACCGAGCTCTTTCTTATTATATATATATACTAGTGTTACCCCGTGCCTACGGCACTACGCATCCCGATTGGAAGGGCATGGCAGTTGTGTGATTTAGGTGAAAACCATGTGCACTTAACCGGGAAGTGAGAAGATGCACTCCAGCCATTGGATCAAATGAATCTAGACCATTCCAACAACTTGTCCCCACACCCTTCTGTTTTATAATAGATAGATATATATATATATATATATATATATATATATATATATATATATATATATATATATAAAATCTAGTAATATGTATTGAGACATGTAAATATATCTATATCAGATCCAAAAAAAAAATGTAAATAAATAATATATATTGTCTGTGAAAAAAAAAGAAGACATTTATCTTTCGGGATTGAAGAAATTAATTTTGCCTATAAAAAAATAATTTAAATTATCAAAATGAGATTAAAATGAAGTCCACCGATTTGGACCATGTCCAAAAATAAACCTAAAACTTGCAGGAAGCTAATGCATTTGTTGCACAAGAGAAATGCATGTGCCGTAAAATAGGATTCACAATTCGAGTCACTTTGTAAGTCTCAATAAGTTTATCGTCCTTGCATAAGAATCAAACTTCACTTATTTCTCTTCTACTAAAATGTGATCAGATTATGGTTTTATTATAGCCATATGAATATGATATATTGTGCATGAATAATAAAGGAGATGTTGTGTGAATATCTACAGGACCTTTGTTATCCATAAAGCATATATATTTTTTCTGTTATGCAATACAAATATGCGGACAAAAGCATTTTTTAGATGATTTCGAAGAAAATCGAGATGATACATAGCTTGGCTTGCCATCAAAACAAGAAGCAGGAGGATGGTGGTTTTGTAAAGAAAAGTATAGGGTTTTTTCACCTCTCCGCATGACAAGATATACAAAATACTATCTTTGTCCCCAAAAATAATGTTCGATCCACACAATAAGAACTTAAAATCAACGCATTTTTGTAAACAAATTCGAATTTTTTTGGGTCAAATCACGAGACATTAATGAATTCTTTCAACTTAAGGGGAAAAAAAGTTTGAGTTAATCTTGACAAATAATTCATTTTTACGTTTACGTTTTGCGAACCAAACAATCTTTTCGGGGAGAAAATATACAAATGGAGTAAATAATAAGACTAACGGATCTCGTGTGGCGTCAAATACTAAAATCACAGAAGCTGTGATTTATTTGTATATGTATCACATTTCATTTGCCAAGAATTTATGGTGGGTCTAAACAATACCCTAGTCCTCTCTCTTTTTCTCTCTCGTGCTCCTGCAACGAGGTCAGTTGGAGGGAAGTCCATCCGACCGTTCATTTACCAACCCACGGCCTCGATTGTTTTCACTTTAATCTCAACAGTATTGAACACCACCCCACAACAAAAAAATAGGGTGAAAAAGAAAACAAAGAGGCAACAACTGCTGATGAGAGAGAGAGAAAAATGCATAGACAAGTTTTTGTATCTTAGAGAGAGAAAGAGAGAGTGTGGGGTGAAGAAGAAGAACTAAAGCCCCACATATTTTGATTTTAGAGGGAGAAATTGCCGTAATATAAGAAACCCAGAAAGATTTTGAGGAGTCTTACCTTCGATTCATTCATCTTCTTTGAAAAAGATTCACACCCAAAAAAAAAAAAAAATCAATCTTCCCAAGCTTTTGATTGCTCTGTTGCAGAGTGGTCTCCTTGTATGTGTAATATCTCTCTCTCTCTCTCTCTCTCTCTCTCTCTCTCTCTCTCTCTCTCTCTCTCTCCACTTTATCATTTCTTGGTTGGATTATATTAATGGGTTCTTGTGAATCTGTTCAAATGCAGGCTATGTCTTTTGTTGTTGAAGAAGTGGGTTTTTGTAGTTCTCACAGATCTTGAGGTGGGTAAAATCTTTTCCGTTCAATTCGTAATTTCCTCTTGTTTTTTCATTTTCTTTTGGGTCTCTGAGTATTTGGATTTGAATTGCTTGTGCAGCAGAGGGAAGAAAAGGGTAGAGAGTGAGAGAGAGAGAATGGATAAGTTACAGTGGGGAAAAAGAAAGCGCCTGCGTTGCGTGAAGGTGGTCAAAGACTCTTCAGTTTTGGGGGAAAAATCAGCCGCCGCAGGCGGCGGTGATGGTGCTGTGAGGAAGAAAATCACATCTCGTGTCCTTGGCAGTGCTGCTGCGGATACTAATAGACAAATCTACCCCTCTTCTCTTCAATCGCCTCATCGTCTCAGCAGGTAACACAACAACAACAAAAACCTCTAAAAAGTTAGAAATGTGAAGAGGTAATATACAGAAGTCTAGATTATGATACTTTGTTTGACTTCAGGAAAAAAAAATTCAGAACTTTGGACTGTTTTCAATAATTTTTGTTGAATTTTTGTTTAGTAAAAATGGAGAGTTTAAAGAAATGTATGAAAAAGATTAGGTTTTGGGTAATGGTCCTGTTTGGTTTTTGGGAAAAGTTGTGGGAAAAGGGTGGGAATGTCATTGAGATTGGTGACTGTGGAGTCATGGTTTTCCTGATTATTGGTTTTAGATCCATTTTCCCTGGTAGTTATTTGAAGATCTATAACCAAAATAGATAGTTCATGAAGCAGAATATTTTGGGGCAGTAATGTTTGATTGCTGGGAAAATTTTGAAAAACAGAAAGGAATATTTAGAGATTTTTTAGGGTTGGATTTCTGAGTTATGAGATTCCCAAGTTTTCCAAACAGATATATCTATCTATGGTATCTTACAAAGGAACAGAAGGGAAAAATTCGAAAAAAGGAAGCTGGAAAATTGGATGTTGAATGCAAACTTTGATGCGCCAGTTTTTTGTTTGGTTACAGGGATTTGGGGACGATGAACAAATCAAGTTTGAACGAGAACACAAAAGTGGCCACATTTTCGTCGTCACCGGAGAAGGAAGATCGATATTATACGACTAGGGGTTCAATAGGATTGGATCATGATAATGGAAAGTTGTTTACGGAGCCAAGGAGGGAGGAAAATAAAGGAGAGGTTGTGTGGCCAAAACTATTTGTTACGTTGTCAAGCAAAGAAAAGGAGGAAGATTTTATGGCTATGAAAGGGTGTAAACTACCTCAGAGGCCTAAAAAGAGGGCCAAATTGATCCAAAGAACCTTACTTGTAAGCTTATTTTCCATAAAAAGGATTTCTTGTTTTGTGGATTGGTATTTTCTTGATTCCATTTGCGTTTGCTCTGTGAGAAAAACAAAAAACAAAATACCCATTTGGATTGTTCCTCTCTTTGAACTTTTTTGCAGTTGGTGAGTCCAGGAGCATGGTTATCAGACCTTTGCCAAGAGAGGTATGAAGTGAGGGAGAAGAAGTCTTCCAAGAAGGTAATCAGGATTAGTTATTCCTTTTCCATTTCAAGGTAATGAAAATATAATATGATTCAAAACCAAGAATTTATGCAGAGAACTCGTGGCCGTGGCATTTTGAAGTTATGAGCCACAGCCACAGATGGGTATTTTAGTATTGAAATAGAGCAATCACAAAAAAATCACAAAAAATCACGTCATTCTGCAAGAAATTTTTGTTTGAAATACTGTTTTTTGGTACGTTACACGAAATGGATTATTATATATTGACCTTTCTATCGGGATTTGAAATGGATTTCGGTTCATAAAAAGCGACACCATCAAGAAAATTATGCATCACATTGTTCTGTTTGATTATTATGTCATATGAATTGAGATGGAGATTTATTAAATTCATTTGAATGCTATGGGATGACGACGATGCAGAGACCTAGAGGATTGAAGGCTATGGGAAGTATGGAAAGCGATTCGGAATGAGAAGAAGTTTGAAAGAGAGATGAAGGAAGGTAACAGGGGCTGGCTGGTGCAATCTGCATTGGATAGTATCATTTTTTCTTGTTTGGTAGGTAGGAAAGTGACAAAGAAAGGAGAAATTGAGGTGGTCTCTGTTATTGTATGTTTGAAGAAATGCTATCTTATCTTTCCGATTCTAATCTAATTTCTTCCATATTGGGTAGAAATTTTTTTCCATGTTGCTCATATTCAGTAGGTTTTGTCCCTCGTCTGTTTGTCTTGAAGATTCGCTGGATATCTCATTTTTTGGTGGATGTTTGGTGGCCTAGAATTGTGGTGGATCTCTCCTTGGGGTGGAAGTATATTTAGGTTTGGTCTTGGTCGGTTTCGATTTTTAAGGGAGAAATTTTAAAATTTTGGTTCGGTCTCGGGTACCTAAAAATGCTCCCAAACCGAAATATATAAATAAGACCGATTTAAACGATAGGGGGCTTGATATTTTAGTAGTCTTGAAACTCCACACGAAATGGGGCTTGATAGGAGTATTTTAGTAGTCTTGAAACTCCACACGAAATAAATCCGACCAAACCGATCCAACCGGATCCAATTTTGGTCCTCTGAATACCTTGACAATAGGCGGTTTCCGGTCCGTTTTACCCGAAATCCCCGACTGAATCAAGCCGATTCCAACCGAGCGATTTTACCCACACAGGCCCTGTTTCTATGAAATAGTATAATGAATGTTACTCGCGCATACACAAAAGGGTGCTAGACTGGTGGGGTCATTACTTGCTTTGGAGCTTATATTATTTTTATTTTTATTTTTATTTTTATTTTTTTATTAGTGTATATAGAAATGAGGGTATCCATACGACAAAGAGAGGCGAAGATGATTTTATTTTTTTTTAGTGCAAAGTAAAGTTCGACTTTTCAAAAACTCTTGGGGGTTCCTAAAGAAAAGGGGAAAAGCGAAGGAGGGAAGAAGGATGGCCTTTGATAAGGATGGGGGAGCTTAGCACTTGGCTAATCCCACCCCACCCTAGAATAAGCTAATCCGGGTGGAGAGAAAGACTACTGCCCTTCAAATCTTTTTGCATTTCTAGTGTAACAATTTAATGAGAGCAACCAAGTAATTTCATACATCATCCATCTACTCTTATCCATCAACTACTACTCAAAACAGGTACGAAGTAGAAGCTAAACTCCTCCTTAGTTAAACCCCTTACAACTTATCCACCTCTTATCCATCCTTCTTCTTTATCCATCCAAAAACTTATCCGTCCGTCTGACAAACGGGCCATTAAGAACCAATAGAGAGGATTGTGCAATAGTCACAAACGTTTGTTGGTTCCATGCTTTTCGTTATCGGAACGACATTTTTGTGCACTTTTTTTATTTTTTTCCCAAATTCCGAAAGGTCAAATGGGAAGCCAAATCCTAAAATTATTTCTCCAAATCTCTAAAATTCAAACAAAATAGTAGCAAATACCAACATGAGGCCATCTTAACCAAACCCCACACAAGCAGCAGAAGACACCTATTCACCAGAGAAATTGAGAGCACTGGAAAAAAGAGAGGCAACAATACATTCAACTGGGGATTATATTGCAAAAGAGAAACACTTTACAAGTCAAGTCATCAGTCAGCAGAACACTTCAAAACTGCAGCTGGAATTTTACATCCAATTCAATTCCAGCCACCACAATGATTTTCCCATTGTTCCGTTGAAAAAGGTGTGCATCTAAATAAATCTCCTATCCCCTCTATACGTGAAAGTATTTTATGTAACGGGTATACATCCCCCTCCTCCCACAATGCAGTGAGACCACTACATTGTGAGAGGAGAGGATACATCCCCGTTAAACGAAATACCCCCTCCCCTCTATATAGCCTATCTAGTTTCCACCCCCTCATTTACAGGATCCAATCCTATGTTTGTTACATATCACTCATGTACAGGTACTTTCGAGAACTGCTCTTTCTTGTTGGTAGAAGCATGCGGCTTGAGCAGATAAAAAATGCCAAGACAAAAACCTGGAGACGTCACCAAAAACCGCACCGTCGTAAAATTGTGCACCTCTGTACAGATATTAACATTTCCAGCTCATGAAAGAATTACGTTTTGCATGCTCTGAGCTTGGAGGAGAATCAAAAAAATAGAGGCACAAAGGCCAACGTCAAGATCCGAACAACAACGCATTTGCATAGCCCTGCAAAATTACACATCGTTGAGTTTTCTTCGTGCACCTCAACCTTTTAAAGATTAGACATATAAGGTAGTTGCGTAACATACAACGGTAATAATGCAAAGGTTAGGAAGAACGATAAGATTACTGTTGATGGAAATGCGAGGGGGCGGAAGGTCTAAATAAACTTGTCATATAACTGTAAAGAGAATATGTATTCAGTACATTTAAAAGATTACATAGTCCTCAAGAAAGCAGATTCACTAATAAGGATTCATGCAGTCAACCCGATTGTCTGACTTCTTCCAACCCGCAAAGGGTTGTGAAGTCGCACACTTGACTGGGGAATGGGTCGAGTTGGGACACAGGGATTAGTTCGGCTTGGTTACATTTATCATGTTTAAGGTGAGAAACTTAAATTCAGTAGAACAAATATTGAAGATCTGGATTGAAATCTCATCATAAATAGCTGACATAAAACTAACTACACTAAAACAAGCACGACTCCTACTATACCAGAAAGACTCAGAAGTGCACCCAAAAAAAAGACTCAGAAGGGGAAAGAAAAAAAAACGAGGGTGCCGTATAGTAGATTTGGATCTGGAACTGATTGAAACAGCAGCATAAGACAAGACTAAAAAATTCCTACCAAGACCTTCATTTTCTCAAGGGAACTTCATCTTCATTCCTACCAAAATTTCCACACACTTGGTAATCATTTCGTTTTCATTAGTCACCATCGTCTGTTTTTTGTTGAGGATTCTGTCATTGTGTTCTTCAATGACCCTTGCCTACTTTCAGTTCAGTGAACAATTAAAAGTCAAAAGACTGACATGGAACCCGGTACAGAAGACTACAGAACATGTGTATCAAAAATACCAGGGAGGTTAATACGTTTAGATGCATTTTATTAAAATTAGTATGCAAGACCTTTCTTCACCATTTGGCAGAGCAGCCGAGCATTCTTTAACTTAGAGCAAGCAGGAGTATGATTCTAAGCAGGAAAAATGACTATTGAGCGCAAACATAACTTCATTAGAAAATTACCGCAATGTCCTCTCTCTGTGGAGGTCATTCAACCTCTTTTAGGCATGCATGACCCAGGCACAACCCAAGCAATCCAAAGTTTTTGCTGACGTGCATTAAGCCATAAGAAAAACAAAACCAACCTTTGAGCCAACACGGTGCACTATAAAGCTTCAAGAGTTATCGATGCCTTAGTGAAAACAGAAAGAACAAATGGTGCTTCTTCTCCAGGGTGGATAGTTGTAGGCACGATTGTATAACCCTTTGGATCAGGCTCTAGAACCATTTCACAGGATATTTCACGAGAATTAACATAATCTGTACCACCTACTGATTCGTGCATGTAAATATTGTAAGCAGCGCGCCGTCCACGAGTCTTTAGTATCCTCATTCCAATATAGAACATTAACGAGTCATGACTTGATTGATAATTCCTGAAACCAGCTGAAGTCCTCGAAAAGCTCACACCCTAGAATGCAGATATGAGACTATAAGTTAGACAAATTCTTGCCGTTCGGTTGATTTCCGTAATAATCAACTATTGATTGGTATCAACTTTTTGGATAAAAGAAATTTGAACTCTTAATTTTCTAAGAAACTTAGCAATAAAAAAAAAAACTTTCTATCAGTTGGTCAAGATCGAAGAAAGTAAACAGTAGTCTGCTTTAAAGGAATGCATGACGTTATATATACCTGAGTTAAGGTAATGAAAACGTGAATTGGAAATGATGCATGGGGCCCAGCAGCCCTGATTCGGAACTGCGGGTTCTGATGCCATGTGTCATAATCTTGGCAGCCACCAGCACTGAAACCTCGCCACTGACCGTGCACAGAATAACGCATCTCCGGGGGATAGACACGACAAACATATATTGACCGGAAATGAATTTGGAAGTCTTGCCAAGACATCCAGAATATACCATCTTTTGACTGTTCATAACAAAACAATTAGGCACAAAGCAAGAAGACTTACATTGGTAGATAAATTTCTTTTTCAAAAGGCATTGGTTTATATAGAGAATCAGACTAATGCAGAGTCAATCAGACATGTAGAAGGAAATAAATGTTGCAGGTGATCCCAATTTTTTCTTTTCCTTTAAAGTTACCTGTGGGACATGCTTGAGCTTGTGCCTCATCCTATCAGACCATTCAGGTGATGAATCGGACCAAGGGCCATTCCACTCGACTTCGTTTGCCCATGGATTACGAATCTGAACGAGTTTGTGGCCATCTACTTCTCTTACCTGAACGAGGATTGTAAAATAGGGATCAGTTAATGCAAAGCTGTGTGACTGTGAGCCAAGAAACAACTGAGACAAAATGTTTAACAAACAAAGCACCTGCAACAAAGAGTAAGCATGGCCTTGCACAATTCCACTGGAAGAAATATGCACATCGGAACCTGAAGGACTCCCAGCACCTAGAAGAAACCCATCTTCTTTGAAGCGCAACAGTTGAGACCAAAGTCTTCCACTTGCAAGATCAATCTGGGCCTGGGCACTTCTCATGTCAATCTCCTCACCAGCTCCTCCAGTGAGGTCCACAAGAGCATCTTGAACAAGCCCACCTTCTAATGCCTCGTAAGAGCCATGCAGTTTGGCATATGCCTTCTCCAATATAGAAACCCAGAGTTCACTCCCTTTCCTACTGGTAGCAAATGCAGGTTTACCAGGTGATTCACATGGAATCCAGTCATCGATTACCACAGGAACCCATTCACCCTGAAATCGAAGAACATCAAAGTACAAATTCATTCAGCTTCTTCCCTGAAGTGGCTAATAAGTAATAACAATAAGTCAATAATGTACTATAAAAAAGGAACCAAAAAACACAAGTTTCAGGAGAGCAGTAAAACAAATCTTAAAAGCTCAAATAAAGCTTCCTATCTTAAATTCAGAAAGTGCTTGAGAACGTCTGGATTCCTTTCAAAAGCATGTTGCGTGAAACTTTTTCGTAGTACTATCATATTACTAGGTACCCAAAGGTGAAGATGTCAGTAATTGGGAGAACTAGGCAATGAATTCTTCAAAGATGCAATTACTCGCATCCGCTGATGAAAAGTCAACTTTCTGTGAGGCTAATTGAAGCATAGTCTACAATATAAAACCACAATCAACGATTTTCAGTGTACTTTAAGTATGATTTCAGCCAACTAGACACCATAAGGCATAGTTATTCAGCTTTTGGAGAACTTAAAACATTTTACCTGAATACAAAATCGAACTGTATAGATTCCTTCCTCGTTATATTCTGGTGTAATTATAACTTCTGATATCCCAGAAACCTCAGTTAAAACAGCAACAGCACTCAAAAACCAACAATCACCAAGTCGGCCCTGCACACCAAAAGAATTAGATACTTGATGCAACATCAGGCAATTAATAGCATTTCAAATTCAAATCAAAACAAATAACCTGGGGAAATAAATAGATTGAAAAATATAGTAAAATGTATGCCCTGTTATGAATGAGATCAAACCTGACAAACATCGGAAGGATTTGCAGACCCAGAAAATAAGCATGGGCGGCAATCCAAATTGTTCTCTTTCACTATTTGAGTTGGCCTCATCCATTCAGAAACAACCTACATTAGAAGGGATAAAATTAGGGTAACAAATTATAATTGCAGCACTGAGAACTTGATAAGAAACTGGATGGATTGGACTGGAACAAGTAGTGCACCTGCAATTTTGAAGGAGGGTGTTCTAGATCTAAAAACAATGATCGATCATTTGGAGGAAACTCCTGATCGGTAAAATGGACGTCTCCTCTAGCACAAAGGGCTTCTTTGACAGCCAACTCAACAGAAAGCATCCGCTGATTTATTTCTTCCCTTGTTTCTGTTCTAGGTTTCCTCAATTTTCTGGCAAAAGATTCCACATCTACAATCACGCCCTCACGATCAGACCTTCTTTTCCTCCCACTTGAATATTGCCCATCCCAATCTATGTCATCCCTGTCATAAAGATCCACATCTGCAGGATCACTGTCCCACTCATCCACCTGAGTAGAACAATCAAGGTAGCAACAGGCAAAAAATTTCAACCAAGAATTGCAAACCCAAAAAAGGAAGAAGATACACTTATGGAATAGTACAAAATACAACTTTGTTTCCCTTTTTTTGGTACATTGGAGGCAATAACACCAGGGAGGGGATCTGGCCTACGACAAGACTCGAACCCTTCACTTCCTAGTAAGGAAAAAGGATTCTGGCCACCTAAGCTAGCCCCAATTGGTTTAACTATTAAGAATTCTGTTGTCAAAGAGTAAATGGAAACCCAGAATGAATCACAAAAATCTCATGATATAGAAACAGACCCGAGAAGGAGACTCTGCCCACTGCCAATTATCTTCTTGGAGATCAATCATATTGTATTCAGTAGAAAGCATGGCAGCATGAAGAGCAGCAATCTCATCTTCAGTCAAGCACCTTCCCCAAAGAAAAACATCCATTAAGTGCATCTTAGACTCAGCTCCTTCACTGTCCGACCTCCCAAATGCATCCACATCTGTAG